>NC_056732.1:952556169-952701169 GCF_019279795.1 Protopterus annectens
TGGAGAGCATTTGTAGGATGTTTTTTATGAGGTTGTTTAAACCATTACTACATTATTATAATAAAGTTACTTAAATGTTGCATATCCTTATAAAAACATTAGATTACCTGTTTGAGAAAGGATTGGAATTAATGTCTCATTAGATGACTAAAATATGCTAACTGAATGTGTATAATGTGTATATAATATGGTTGTAAATATAATCTACTTTGCTGAGAAGGCATACACTAAGGCACCAAGAATTTGACCTGCAGAAGTATTCTTTTAGAACATTTTGGATGTATTCGTGCATTATTTTTAGTCTAAGCAGTAGGTTTATCTTGGGTAAAAATCTTATGCCACTTAGAAGGTATATCCAGAAAAGGGAATGTGTGAATAAAATATATGTAACATGGTATGACGATATATGATGAGACTAGCAATACAAATGGACTAATCAATAATTATATTACGAAATGGTTTATATAAAGTGACTTTGGATATGACCATGAGTTTTTACTGAACAACTCATATAGCATGGAAATGAGCATGAAAGTGGTTTATCTAAAATGGAATATGAAAAGATTTTTGTATCAGAAAATGAAATCTGACCTTATCAAATGCTGAAGTGAAATTTATATAAAGTACATCACAACACAATTTTTCATTCAAAGTTGAAATTATATTGTTATAGAACTTCATGTAACAGGTGGTAATAAATCTATTTTCAACATATGCATGCTGCTATATAGTTTCAAGTCTCAACCTTCCCCATTCTGACAATAATTTATCCAATATAACCTTCTTTATTATTTTCCCACAACATGAAAGTACTCTTATGGGTCTGTATGACTTTGGGTTTGTTCTACTTCTCTTTCCCTTAAAGACAAGTTTAACAAGTGTATGTCTTCAATCTCGAGGACTCTCCCAATATTTATATAACATAGCAAATTAGGCATAATGGTACTGTAAGTTCATGCCGAAGTGTTCTCAGTCATTATTATTAATTCAGCCTCCTCCCTGTACTTTGGACACAGTTTATGTAGTTCTTTTTCAATACAATCTCGTTTGATTTCAGCATCCAAGGTTACCTGGATATCATTTGGACAACTTATCACCTCTTTTGTGGGGCCAAACTGCTTTGCGTAAGATTTTGTATATCTATAATCTGTTATGTTTGAGAATAGATTTTACAATCTACACACAGTTTATCAACTATGCAATATAACTTCTTCTGTGGTGTGACAAATACATATCCACATCAAGAGCATGATTTTGGCTTTCATGGGTTCAAGCCCTTCCTGCAGTTTGAACCCCTCAACAAACATATATCCTTTATAAGCAAAGATGACAATATGAGCACAGTTCTCTGTACACTTTTTATTAATGTTCTATTTGTATTAAGAATGAAGGGTTTGTCATGTACAATAGATATTAATGCATATGAAAAAAAAATATTTAGTGAACAATATACAAGTCTACACCAAAGTATAAACTTCTACCCTTGTAGTCAATCATTTATGTGATGTTGACACTACAGTTCAGTTTTTGTGGATGGTAACTATGATATTCTCACCTAAGTGAATGTCACATAGCTTACCTCAGTAATTTGAAGAAAACATTTGTGTGTACTCATGCTATGGAACAAACAAATCCCCACTGAGTAAACATGTGGGGGTGTGTAAAAAAATATTCCACTTTGTCTCTCTCTCTCTCTGAAAAAGTAAAAAGGGCACCTGTCCTGCAAAAAAAAAAAATGTCCGATACATAACTTTATATATATATATATATATATATATATATATATATATATATATATATATATATATATACCAGGAAAGATGTGGGTAGATATGGTCCCATCCCAATATCATCTTGCTTATTAACCTAGTGTCTTACCTTCTGCTTGCACCACATTTTTATATCTGTTCTATCATCCCATTTCACACCTGTAATCTGATCAAAAGTAGATGCACATACCACATATATGGTCACAAATGGCTTGTAAGCAGATATCTCTATTTCTGTACTTAGAATTTGCCCAAGGATGGGCATCGAGTAGCAAAGCCTGTTGCTAGTTCTCATTCTGAGGCAAAAACTCAAAAAATAGTTATGCATGTGCTAAGACTTTGCCATTGGTCATGCAACTAATCTGGCAGCATTGTACTTTGGTAAGTCATTTTGACAGAATTAAAGTAATGATAGTTGTATATGCTTTATTGGCACAATATATACATGATATATGGAGGTCTTTCCACTGCAATCAGAGTAATGGTGTACATAATTGAGGGAGGTTTTGTCTCACATTTCTCTTCCCATTCTGACAGTGTGTGCTATTGAACACGTATATTTACAAACATATTTGTAGACAGATATCAATGAACACAATATTGCCACTGATTGTATGTATGCCTTGCTGTTATTTTGCACATCATATACACATAACAGCAAATTGTCAATGATGAGCACATACACACAAGACTTAATGGCTATAGTGGATAATGCAATGATCTACATGGTGACACTCAGGAGTGCTTGGGTTACACTCAGCTGTGTTACAGATATCTCCATCACATACCACCATCCTGCTGAATCCATATGCAGTCACCCTTGTGATTTCCACTCTGAATTTGCCCTTCACCTGTGACTTGTAAGACACTTGACAGTCCAAGTTCCTCTATGACCTCACCTGGTACAACATTGCTGTAGAGCCTATCAGTTAGCCCATCATAACTTCCACTCCAGTAATGTGTAATTAGAATTACACACATATATTTATACAATTTCCAACCATGACAATTCTTCTGAAGTAACACATGTATCATATCACACACATGGGCATAAGACTTTGCATAGTACAACAAATCACTCTGTACTTCTACCATGCTTGGCATTGAGCAGCAGTACCACTCACATTCTATGGCAAAACTGATCAGAATTTGCTGCTTCTCATACTAATATACTTAATCACATTGCAAAACAGGGACTAATCATGATAGTGTAAACAGACCATTTTAATTATAAGGATAACAGGCTTCATGCTTTATTGTACTCACTGCTTGTGTTGTCCCTTCAACTGTTTGCTTTCTGACAACTGTGCTATGTCAGCTAGGACACAGGTGCAGAGAATGTGACTTAGATAGGCAGGTATTCAAATCCAGCAGTGTGTACCTCATATGAGTGTGTGAAAAAAATAGTGATTTGTGGGAATAGCTTACTCAACAGATGTGATGTAAGATATTTTATTATTTTTTGATGGGCGCTGGATTTTAATCCCCTAAGTGTTATATTTCCTTGTAAGCATGTCAACTGTAACAACATGTGTTTTGTATTTAACATTGCATGACTGTATTAAACAGCATTGGTATTCAGTGCTGGGAAATAATAAGTCTTATTTCTTGTTTTATGGCAAAGACTGCTCAGAATATGCTTTTAGCCACATGGCTATGCTGACCATCACACAAAGGAAGTTAAACTCTATGCAGAAAGGAGCACAATAGTGATATAGGTATATGTAGACTATTATTATGCCAAGTATCACAGCTTCCACAGTTCACTGTAAATATAATGTGATGTTGATATATTCTGTAAGGTTTGTTGAGGCTTGGTATTCACTGATTACTGTTATTTGTTGCTTAATGCTCATTTATTTTGTCAGTCTTCCATAATGTTACCACACTCCCATGAAATATGTAATTTATAACAATTATTGTTCATATAGTTCTGTAGTGTTAGCAGCTAATGCACATGGCATGGGGTCGTATGTTAAGTAGTCTGAGGGTTGACTCCCTTCTGATTATACATTGCAGCACTGTATAAAGCATTTATTAATAGGCAATAATGACATACTGCACAAATGTGTTGTGGAAATATCTGCTTGGTTATGAAACTATCATAGGGAGTGGTGTTTCCTCCCCAAACTGCTATGCTCAGTTTTAACCATGGCTATATTCATTCACACAAAAACTATTGATGACCTTCTTCCATATGTGGGACTTCTGACAAGAGTTGTATAACATGTTATGTGGCATCAATAGCTAATGCACAACTCAAGGGAATAGGAGTTAGGCAGGCAGGGTTCAAATATACGCTGATCTCACTTGTGGACTACTGACAACTGTCATTATTATATGGTAATAATGCCAGGTAAGCATAAAACAATGGCGACATGGTATGTCCATCTGACAAATCACATGCCTCATTGACATCATACATTGATTCGTACATTACTTGTTGCCTATCAATCCACACTTTTCCTGACTATTCTGTTAGCATGCCTTGCTAATTCCTTCTCCGGGTGAATGTATCCTTCCAGTTAGGAGTTCAGATTCAAGTATATGCATTTTGTTTGCCCAATATAAGGTTATATACTCCCCTGGAATGTATTTTGCACCCAATTATCTCTCTTTAGAATCCTCTTAGCATGCCTTGCTGATAACCTAGTGTTGTGACTTTATCATTAACAGAGTGAAGGATTCAAATGCAGGCATGTGCATTATTTGCCTTGCAAAAAATATTCCTTAACCTAGACGTGTGTTATTCCACTCACCCCAGCTCCCAGTTCTAGAGCATGCCCTGCTAGTCCACTGGCATGAAATATGTATATTGTCAGGGATTCAGTGTCATCACTAACTTTGTATCTTTAGTGCTTTCACATGCTTCATTCCCCACAATGTTAGCTGTCCTATCATGATTATGTTCAATATGTAGATTACATAGGCATTGTGTTAACATGATCTATGTATCTGGATTTTTGTGCCGATGTTGTGGTTGCTTTTTGGGAAATATGTGTTATTAATTAATAAAGTTGTCTTTGTGTATCTGTAATGATGTATGATGTGTTGTGGGAGATTTGCATTATGATGGCTTTGCTGGCTATCCTTTTTAAGGCATTTTATGGTATGTTTGTCATACGATAGTTTTGGGTTTGCTTCCCTTGATGTGTGTTACTTGTTTTGTTTAATTACAATTGGCCTGCACAAGTGAAACATTTCACGTGCATGTGTTCATATGACCATTTGCACAATGACATCTGTGGTGACTCACAACATTACAGTGTAGATATACTGGCCTGTGAACTGTAGGACTGCAGTGACCCACTTTGGGACAAGGCATTCTTCTATTTCTAACCCACTTTTATGGTATATTATGGATGCATGGCTCAAAAGCTATTGTTGGGATGTATGTATGTGTTGTTCCATTACAGTAATGGTGTACTGACACATCACACATCTCTCCTTTGCATACTTCTCACCTGTACTGAGTTTCACATCTTGACCACTTTTTGCATCCCAGGTATATGCTGTTCCACTGACTTTTTGGATTGTTGTCTGGCATATCCTAGTAGACTGCAGTCATTAATGACAAACCTTTGGGTTTCAGACTTTACAGCCTTAAGAACATGTGTGCTATTTTAGTATCTGTTATTATATCTATTTTCATAATGTATATGAGTAATATTTACTATTTGTCACTAATTTCTGTGCCTGTGCTTTTTTAAACACCTTCATTGAATTATCAGTTGTGACACAGGCACATTTACATTTATATAAAAGTAATCAAACTGTATAAACAGGTTAAAATTAACAAGTTAAAATTAATAAATATTATGCTTCACATATTGCTATATTTCATAAAACCTAAGCAACATTACATAAATTATTCAATTCCTGCCTCCTTTTTTAAAACAAAAAAAAATCTTTATTAAACCATCACTTACGACATAAGCAATCATACATTTATATAAATGAAAACAAACTACACTGACACAATCCTAGTTGCAAGCATTTTACATCACAAACCATACTTACACACTCCCAGTTGCAAACATTATACATCACTTATAATCTACCCAATTGTTTTCAGTCAAACATTACATAGTTCATGTAAATCATGCCTTCTTTTAAACCTCATTCCTCCCCTGTATGTATTGTTCCCACAATTCCCATTTTTCCTAAGTAGTTTGCTCCTAACTTTTTCTAAATATCTTAACTCCAGTTATTTTATCTCTGTTACTATAGTCACTACTTCTAATATAGTTGGTTTAGATTTTGATTTCCATTTTCTAGTAATTGCTTTTTTGGCATTCACCATAATTAAAGTCAGGAAGGCCTTACTTACCATATTTAGACAATTCCGATTCTGTATCATAGCTCAGAAAAATCATCTCCCTTGTCACCTATTATCTCCAACAGTGCATCCTGCAGGGAATCCTTAAAGTATGCCAACTCACTGCACTCCCAAAAAGATATGTTCCCAATTATCTTTCTTCCTCGTTGCACCTCCAACTTTTGCTATCTCCCTGAGGAAAAATTCTCTGGAGTCTACTTGGGGTATAAAAATATCTATGTAAACATTTCCAAGAAAAAATGCTAAATCTTCTAGGTTTTGTTGCATATTTGGGAGACATACATATATCCCCCCATTGTTTCTTTGTCAATTGCTTTTCCAGTCTCTCCTCCCAATTCTTTCTAATCTCCTCTGATTGATTCTTATACTTATTGTGCAATATTTTATATGCTCTGCTAATTATTCCTTTTTTAATTTCAGCTTCTGTTCTAGAATCTACTAAAAACTCTACCAGTGCTGGTCTTTCATTTAGGACCCATCTATTTATTTATCTTTGCCTATATTCTGATATGTGGGGGCTGCAGTGGTATAGTCACCTCACAGTGAGAGGTTCGCTGGTTTGGTTCTTGGCTGGAGTGCCTTCTGTGTGGAGTCTGCATGTCCTCCCTGTGGTTGAGTGAGTTTTAAAGGCATGCAGGTAGGTGCATGTATGTGTGTACCTTCTGTGAAGGTTGGGCATTGGGCTGGCAACTCTACACTGTAAAAACACCAGTGCCAATCAGTTTGCAGACCGGTGATCTGCTGTGGCGACCCCTAACTGGGAAAAGCCAAAAGACATTTGTTGCTGTTGCCTATACTCTGATATCAATCCCTGATAGGGAAGGCAATTTCTAACCTGCAGTCCAAATAAATTCTTGGCATCTTCCCATTCCATCATCTTTCTCTCTCTAGTTATTTGCTCCTAATATGTTGGTTCCTTTGCTAGTTTTCTCCAATAAATTCCAGACCCCTCTTGCCTATTGTCTACATCTCTAATTGCAGTCATCCCTATTGGCAGAATCTCCTTTCTCCATTCCTGTGCTGGCTTAGTTCTTAGAATACTACTTTATGGATTGTCATGCACATTCATTTGTTTATGTTGTGTACATAGATGTGGCCATGAGCCTATGCTGTATACTTGAGGTGAGGCTCGTTGTTGTGCTATATGCCTTGGCTGCACACATATTTGATTAACAATACTGATATGCTGCTCGTTACACTAAGCTGGTAAATAGTGTCAGCACAGATTGTCTCAGCAAAGCAGCTTTACATGGATAGAAGTGACATTTATAGGTTTGACAATGGGTGCATCCCTGCTATGCCCTTGCTGAAAACAGTGGTGACTTTTTGAAAGCATATTATGTCCAAGTAGACAGATGTTTATTTCTTGGTACACAAATATCAAGTATTTAGTGAAGAGGCTGAAAATATTGAGCTTTTATTTTTCATGTCTGAACGTGTTGCTCTATTTTGTAACAGTGAGAATCCTGAATTGTGCCACAGTTATAGTAGCATTTTCCCTTCCTCTAAACTTCTGTTTATAAGAACCATTGCCATGGTGGTGGCAGCATACGGAGCTATCAGTTTTATGTTAGTAGGTGGAAGATTGATGATTGCTGGAGATCTGTGTGCTTTTAATATCCTCAGAATGAGTTTTATGGAAGTTACTTCTGCGAACCACAATCTGAATGCTGGGTCGTCTTCGCTTTTGTGGGTGAGGGAGTACTTATGAAGTTATTCTGGAAAGTGTTTCGGAAGCAGCAGAAAAGTAAAAACACATTGTTTTGAAAAGTTGTTACTGCCTCTTGGTCTGGGTTGTGGCTGAAAAGGGTCTTTGGAAAAATTCACTTACCTAGTTAACAAAGTTAAATAAATAAATAAATAAATAAAAAAGTCATAGAGTGCATCTCACAAAATTATTGGAAGTATGCAGGATTGAAACTAAATTCACAAAATTCTAAAATGGGGAAGGGGAAGAAGACAAGCTGTGCATGTGGATTAAGAAAGAAAAAAGGGCTTCTGAAATTATTGAGTATTTATTGTAATATTAAAAAATGATGTTGAATAACAGGCTAGCAGATCAGACCAGCGAATATAAAGAGTTTTGTGTGTGTGTGTGTGTGTGTGTGTGTGTGTGTGTGTGTGTGTGTGTGTGTGTATGTGTGTGTGTGTGTATCAGAAAATATAAAAAAACACATATAGGTTTTTTTTGTTTTGTTTGGTTATTTTATGATTCACTTTTATTTGGTTATTTTATGATTTACTTTTTGGTTGGCTCTTTAAAAGTCAATGATCATTAATTGAATAATTGTTTTAGTGTGTGTATATAGATTATTGTTTTAGGTTTACTTGTTTTACAGGCCTGAGGAAGCAGCATTGACTGTGAAGGTCTTGTGGTGTTCTTGTGAATAAACAGTGCTTTATTTTACCTTCTTTCTCCGTGGTTCTGGAATATTTTTATAATTTATTTATTTATTATTATTTATTGTTATTATTTATTTGTGTGTGTGTGTGTGTGTTTGTGTGTGTGTGTATGTATATATATATATATATATATATATATATATATATATATATATATATATTCCATTTACGTTTACAATTGCATATGTCATTTAAACAAAAAGTAAAATTAATCCCTAATTACTTCACTCAAGTATTAAGTCTTATTTCCCTCCACAAAAAGTGCAAACACATGCCATCAATGCATTATCAATCTTATCTAAATGTACTTTATTTTTTTGTAATCTCCATATAAAATCATTTTCATATTTACTTTCTCAAAGACTTTTTTTATTAAACATCTTTACAACTTTAAGCCAGCATGTATGTATTTTATCTGCGTCTATATCACATTATCGAAATCTTACTACATTGAATCATTAAAGATTGACCTCTATTGATCGATGTAGTAAAACATCGAATAACTTTTAAAAAAAACAAACAAACAAAAATAAAAATGAACTAGCTGCTATTCCAACTCCAAGGTCGCACTACGGAGATTTCCGTTAACCTGCACGATGTTCTGCGCTTTCGATGTTGTGGTGTTGACAATATCAGCTTCGATATTGTCAGCTTTCGACATTGTGAAGTAGACCCTTTTATCTCGCTGTATAAACACACATTCATGTGTTTCTTCTTCACACTCTGTCACATCAGATAGCCTTTCCCTACTTCCTGTATACTTTATCTGCCCTTTAGGAGGCAGTTATTCACTGATGACGTCCACATAAGCTTGTCCCATTCAATGGCTTTTTTTAAATAAATATTCTGCCTTCTCCATGTACATTTCTTTGATCTTTTATTGAGATTGCCTTACCATCTGCAAAATAATACTTTCACATTCTGGTACAAAAATTTCTTTTGTATTCATCATTTTGTATATTAATTATCCATATCTGTATTTTTCTCTGCAATTCCTTAATTTTGTTTTGTTTTATACTTTGCTTCTTGTATGCTAACTTTCCGCATCTATTTTCTTTGTAATTCATTCATTTTGTTTTCTTCTTTACTTTGTTTTCCTTTTTTTACTTTATACTTTCCTCACCACTTTCATATTTTCCACACTAACATCCCTAACCAAGTCTTCTTCTCTTTTCTCACTTTATTCAAAACATAATGCATGTGTAAAGATGGTTAAAAATAAGTTTAAAACACACTCCTTCTTTTTCTTACTAACCCCTTCTAATTAGATTCAAACTAGATTCCACTAAAATGTGCATACTCTCATTTTTCTTCTGCACTGAAAAACATAAACCCCGTTAAGACTCACCTATGTCCCATTTATCAAGGAGACTTTCTTCTTATATGAAAATGTTAAACATCTTCAACAAATTATTAACTTCTTTAATGTCAGGATCATTTATCTAATTCTTTTCTCATGCTTTGTTTTCTTCCAAATACTATACTTGATGTTGAATTATCTGTTTTTAAAAATAAATCTCCTGTCTTTACTTTCTCAACCAGTGTCCTACATTTTATAAGACACAATCTCAAATCCTTAAAAATGCTCTCCTCTTCTTTTATACATTCTTTAATCCATAACTTATTTTTTTGTAATCAGTGACAAATCATCATCATAAGGAAGAACTGGAATGATTCTCACAATCTCATATATCACCTGTCTTGCATCCTCAATTTATTTTTATTTTTTTCCTCACAACATTCATAACTAATTAAAAAAATTGGCAGGCTCATAGGCTGTCACTGCCCTATCCATTTCTAATTCTTCTTCTCTCTCTTTTGCCAACGATTATCCAGGACTTTTACCCATGACTTTTAATGTATACTCTTAAATCTATTATGTTATTTAAATGATAACTTTCTAAATTATTCTATACTTGCTCATGATTCACACTATCAAATGCTTTATCAGCATCACTTCACTATTTTCCACCTTCTGTTTTACTTATTGTCATATCCAATACTTATTTTATTAATGTCTGCCTTTTCTTATGTATTTTCTTTTTATTCCAAATATACGATTCCTTGGCAGTGTTTGACAAACTTTGACATTCTTATCTGAATTATTTTCTTTAAAAACTTGCATTCTGCTATTCATAAATATAGTGCACAGAGTCATAAAAGCATTCTGTGTACTGCATTTAGTAGGTGACTATTCAGGATCACAATTCAAAGAGATGGCTCATGTTCCTTAATGGTAATGGGCGAAAAACCCAATTTTTATGAAATGGACACAGAAGTACAAAGTAGTGTACTAAATACTCTGGCACTCAGTTCATCCTCGATCCTATCTGCAGCCAAATAGCTGCTGTACTATGCTGTGTTGCATGAAAGTCCAATACAGTACAACAGAGAAACAGCTATGTACTAAGATATAGTTTAAATACCTTAGCACCAGAGTCATAACTAGGGTGCAGCAAAGGGGGCAACTGCAAAAGTGCAAGATGTCAGTGGTGTGATTGGTAGGTATCATTGGTGTGAGAGTGCAGTACTAACATTGATTTGTGAAGCTGTGAAGGTATCATGCAAGCAATAATGCCCAATAGGGTATGTGTTATTGTGGAAATAATGCCTGCCCAGGGGTGTTCTAAGGTAGCCTCTACACCCATGGAAGGGCATTATTTCCAAAATAGCACACACCCTGGAGGGTATTATTGTGCTTAGAGAATGGGCTGTCTGTAAAATTGTTGTGTTTTACTTACTTGTTTATTTTTTTAATTACTATATTATTTTCTTATATATTTTTGATGTAAAATAGTTCCGCCACCTAATGTTTCACACTTGCTGTAGGGCATGTAAATGGTGCTGGAGGAAGCATTTTACATACACAATATAACATCAAAAATATCAAGTTATTTACTTTTTTTTTGGTTCCTTACTCCTAAAATGTTTGGTTTGTTGCCAGTCATTGGAGATTGATGGCACTGAATAATGACATACATTTGAGTTTTAAACTAACAGCCAGATTCAATAATGCCAACCTTAGCACACCGTTTTGGATTCAGTAATCAGTGCACACTGTCGCACAAACAAGGTGAACACCATGGCATGCTAATTACAGCATAAGCAGCTGAATTGTATGCTAATCAACCAATCCAAGATGGAGGAGCTATTTCACAAGCTATAAAGCAACTGTGTAGACTCAGTACTGGTTTTCCCTGTGATTTTCAAAACTTATTGGAATATAGACACATAAAGCAGTCTACACAGAAACAATGTTAGGGGCTGCTGTTGCTTTAATTCATGGGTATGTGCAACAGCCTGAAGTCCATGCTGCTGTTGCTGCTATGAGATCAAAGCCAAGAAGGAAAAGAGTTTTCAGACCCCATTTAACTTATCATAACCTACATGATGTGGAAATTGTAGGGAGCTACAGGGTGGCTAGGGACACACAACCCATCCCAGCAGAGACAAAGGTTTGAGTAGCACTTAGAGTCTTAGCTACAGGTACCTTTCAGAGACCAACAGGGGACATGCTGGAGGTGTCACATGCATCAGCATCCAGGATCCTCCATCAGTTCCTGAATGCTATGCTCCAACATGTCAGTGACCACATAAATTTTCCCTGTACTCCTGAGGATAGGGCCAGAAATATGAAGGAGTTCTACCCTGTAGCACACTACCCTGAAGTACTGAGTGCCATATATTGCATACATATACAAATTAAGGCACCACCCATGGAACAGGGAAGCCTCTACATAAATAGAAAGGGCTTTCACTCTATTAACTGCCAAGTCATGTGTAATTCCTAGGGAATCATATTGAACGTGTGTGCTGGCAACCCTAGAAGTTACCATGACTTACATATCTAGCACACATCCCAACTGTAGCAGATGTTCACTGGGGGGGATATCCCACAGGGTCATTTACTGGAGGATGCAGGTTATGCACTGAAACCATGGCTGATGACACCCATCAGAAATGTACACATACCCGCTGAAGAACGTCATAATGGGACACAGAATCAAACCAGAAATATCATAGAACATGTGTTTGGGTTGTTGATGTCATGGTTCCAGTTCCTAGATACATCTGGGGGAGCCCTGCAGTACAATCCATGGACATGTACTGAAATATTATAAGTTTATAGGAGGTTACTAGGCTAGCAGCCCTAGAGCCTTTACAAGCTTAGCCATATTAATCCCAAGTATCCTCATTTGTTCTTTTTGGGTAATTTGCAGAATGAATTTATAAACAGAGTGGGTCTGTAATCAACACCAGCTACCCCTATCCATGAGGGACATGGGTGCCATCCCGGGCAAGTTTGTGGTCTCCCATCCAATTATCTAGGTTGCATTTGAATAGGGTCAGTGAGGAGATCTGTTTTACATTAATACAAAGTCTATTCCAGAGAAACAGCAGTCTCTGGGAGACATATTTGTCTCTCTAGCATGTTCTGTTAATGTCACAGGGCAGGTTAAGATCCCTAGAGTGAATGTCTCTTGTTCATTTAACTTGTGGATGTGTATCATTTAAATCAGAGCAGGGTCGAAGATTGCCCTATAGGCCAGGCACAAGTCACCTCTCAACAGCCTATAAGATACACAGTAAAATGACAGGGCTTTCAACCTGTCCATGTGGGTCATGGCTTGGAGTCCCTGTATTTTCTTAGTGAAAAACATCTGAGGTCTCTCCAGCTGCTGCAGGTGACTGGTGATGTACATGCAAAGGGGTGCATTATAGTCTATTAGTGGTTTGATGAGGGTCGAGTACAGTGGAGTTATAACATCCCTTGACCTGGATGCTGTGCCCTTGCTTATGTGCTACATAGAAGGTTTTCCTTACCACTGTGGCAACTTAGTGGTGAAAATTCAGATTGCTGTCAACCTGTGTTCTCAAGTCTGGAACCACTGGGTTGGCATTCAAGGGAGTGTTGTCAGTATTGTAATTTGTAGGGAATTCTGGTTTGCCAAAGGGAATAATAATGCATTTTTTACATTTAGTTTTAGACCATGGCTTTGGCACCAATCATTCATTTGTGTTAGCTGTTCTTGTAATATGTTGACATACTTAGGGGACCCAATGATTGCTCGCAATTTGCAATCATCAGCAAACTTGGTGAGGCAGAGGCCATCTACTTTGGCCTTGAATTCTGAGAAACAGATGTCAAACAGTAAGGGGCCCAGCACAGACCCTGTGGTACTCCACTGCTGATAAGTCTACTGGTTGAGGTGGAGTCACCAGTTCTGATACAGTGTGTTCTATCAGTGAGCCAATTAGCTACCCATCTGGTAACTTAAGGGTTAATCTCCAGCTGGGAGAGTTTCTCAATGATGCCAAAGTGGGGGATTGTGTCAAAAGCCTTGGCAAAGTCGAGATAGGCTGTGTGTACTGTCTTACATTCATCCATGGCTTTGGTGACATTCTCAAAGACATCTACCCAGTTTAATAAGCATGATCTATCCTTAACAAATCCAAACTGGATTGGGTCCAGCATTTAGAGGTCACCTATGTCCTTGTTGATAAGGTCCTTGATAATTCTTTCCATGGCCTTGCAGATGAGGCTGGTTAGACATATAGGGGTAGAGTTTGTAAGGGATTATTTGAACAAATATGCTAATATAATGGGAACCACTGTAGAAGTCTGTTGTAAATTGTTAGAGATTGTCTTAGAAAATAACTATTTCTTTTTTCATAAGTGCTATAGACAGAAAAAAGGGACAGCTATGGGGTCAACTACTGCCCTGGCATATGCAAATCTTGTGCTTGGTTTGTGGGAAAATGAATTTTTACCACATATACAAGAGTTTCCTGACATTAGATTTTACAACAGATTCATTGATGATTTATTTTTTGTTATAAAGGGACAAATTGATAATGCTAGTTTTCTAAGACATTTAAATGATACTTCTAGCCTTCTGTCCTTTACACTGAGTTCTAGTGGACATGAAGTTAATTTTTTAGATGTGGAGTTGACATGGGATCCTGTTAATAAGATATTTGAGAGTAATATACATAGAAAAAATACTTTTTAAAACAGTTATCTGCATTGGTTAAGTAATCATCCTTGGTATATGAAAAGCAATATACCTAGAGGATAGTATATTAGAGCCTCACGCATGATTAGTAGTGACACAATATTTGAGAAAGAAGTTAATTTTATAACCTCTTTTCTTAGACGGGGTTACCCATTAAGTTTATTAGAAAAGATAGTTAAGGAAATCAAAGACATTTGACACACTCATTTTTTCCCTATATTAACACACGGCTTTTAAAAAATAATATTTCATCAGATTTAGAAAATAACAACCAAGTTCCACAGTGTGCTATAGATATGTCCGTAGATGCCCCTATTATTAAGAAGATAATTAGTGACAAATGGAGAATTATAAATGGACACAGGGAACTGGGACAGATTTTGGGAAGTACACCAAAATTTGTCAGTACAAAAAATTGTAGTATAAAACAATTATTAGAGAGATTCCATACAAAAATTGAGACTACATTGATTAATAAAAAGAAAGGAACTTATAAATGCAATAGGTGTACTATTTGTAGATATATTTTTGAAGGTTCTTTTGTTATACTATCTCATTTGTCTTATAATATAAATTTGAATGTTAGATGTAATTGTGAATCCACTGGAGTGATATACATTGCATTATGCTCAGGTTGTGATTCATTTTATGTTGGTATGATGACCAGGAAATTACATGATAGAATCAAAGAACAGTTAAATGGTATAAAAAAGAAGGACATGAATAACGCTTTATACAAACATTCTAGTGTTTGTAGTAAAATTTAAAAAATGTTGTCTTACTGTTTTAGAACAAGTTAGTTTTGATAATGAAGAGGTGATTACAAGAGCCTGGTGGAAACTAGAGAAGTATTTTGGCAAATAAAATTAGGGGCTGATAGTCTACCAAGTTTAAATGAACATATTAATATTAAATGTTATTTAGCAAACAGGAAACTAAAGGGTTAACTGAGTTGTTTTATTTGTTTTATTGATTAATTGTGTCATGTGATTGTTTTTAATGTTTTTTTGGTTGTGTATTTAAATGGTATGTTGTACTTTTTGTGCTTTTCTGATGAAGTTGTATACAAAAGCGGATATTAAAATACACTACGCTAATACTGTTGGTCTTCTGTTGTCTTCAATGAATTTGTTTTATTTAGACTTATAGGTCTGTAGTTCACAGGGTCAGTTGATAGCCCATCTTTGTGCCAGAGGATTACTGTTGCTGTTCTCCATTCTGCAGGAACATAGCCAATTCTCAAGCTATGATTAAAGAGAATGCCAAGTGGGTCCACTAGTTCTTGTTTTTGATTAGTAAACAACCTAGGATATTATCTGGTCCCACTGATGCCGTGTTTTTGGCTTTGGTGAGTGCAGAGAAGACCTGTTCTCTAGAGATACTAGGCAGAGGACTGGTGTTAGGTATGCTTTGGAATATGGTAAATGGGGATGGCGGGGTGAGGTTTGCACTAAATCTGTCAGATAGCAGGTTGGGGATATCTTCTGGTGTAGTATGACTGATCCCATCTACAAACAGTTCTGCACATAGCTGGGTATTCCCTTTTAGACTTTGGATGTCTTTTAAAAAATGCCTTATGGTTATCCTTGGCTAGGGATGCAATTTTAGTTTCATAATTTGCTTTAGAAGACTTTATAAGATTTCTGATTTTCTTGTTTAAGCTTAGGAGAGAGCTCTTCCTCTGCATATCCCTTTTACTTTTGGATAATGGTTTCTTCCTCTTCTTATATAATCTGTTTATACTTGAACTCCACCATGGTGGCTTGTTTTTACAGGAAGACTTGGTTTTGATCCAGTCAGGTACAGCAGAGTTTATACAGTCACTTAAGTGTTTGTACAGGGCATTTGTGTACACTTCTGCATAGTGATCATTCATGTCTGTGATTGCAGATGGTGTGAAGCTTTTTATACCATTGCTAAGTAGGCTGAAGTTAGCTTTGGTAAAGTTTTTTTTATAATTTTTGTTCCTGTGAGTGCATCAGTTCCAGTAGCTACTTCAGACAAGACTGATTTCTGGTCTGACCTAACCAAGTATGGGCATCACACATGGGGAAGTACAGTGACCCCCCCCCCCATGTTGGTGAGTACCATGTCCAGAACATTAGAACCCCTAGTGGGGGTGCAGACTATCTGTTCCAGAACATTTGCATTAACAAAGTCCAGGAACCTTTGGGTGAGTGTGTTTTTACTTTTGTATGTCCCCCAGTCTATGGAAGGATTGTTGAAATCTCCCATGACTAAGGTGCTGGCGAGGGATTCCAGTAAATCAAGGTAGGTTGTGTGCTTGTTCTGTTTCATGGTGGTGGATCTATAGCTAGCAATGATGTGGTATGGTACTTTCTGATAGTTAATTGGATATGGAGTAGTTTGAGAGAGTCATGCTGTTTGATCAATCTCAAAATGTATTTGGTTTTAATGAAGATGGATACAACTCCACCTTTGGTTCCCTCACACTGATATTGAGGTCTGAAGTATGTGCCATGCTACACAACATCATTCTGAGAAAACAGCTTCAGCAAAATCAACAAGGGGAAGGAGCACACATCCCACCACCAATACGAAGGTCAGCACAGCCACATGCAGATCAAGAGTCAGAGGGGGAACCCCCAGCTGCTGTGGGTGTAGGCAGATATAGGCATGCTCAATATGCCCTCACATTTGCTAAGAGACAACACATAGCACACTCACTCACCACCTAAGGGCCTAAAACCTTCCTCCTACACACAAACATATAGTTAGTTAGAAAGTAGTGATAGACATTACAGTTTCAGACTTCACAACCCTCATAACATATTCACAATAAAGTTGGGAAACTTTGATGCTATCAATTGTCTACCTTTCTAAGACCAATATAGGTCAAAAGTACAATTACCAGTTCAACATCCCAAATACAGATATACTAAGCATTAAGCCAGTTATGCACCCTGACCATCAGACACAAAGCTTATGCATCCCTGAATCCAAAATATATAAAACAGGGATATGGCACAGTTATCATCACTTGCGCAGGGTGCTGTGAGGGGGGATGGGAAACCTAGGCTGACACAAAAAGGTGGTGAGTGTGTGTGAGTACGAAATAGAAGCAGGGAGACATTTAGATAAACCAATACATAGCCAGTGAGACAAAATTAGTTTTAAGCTGCATGTTTGTACCACGTATCTGTTGTGTGTATGTCTGTAGGGGTCCTGCAGGTGAAATTGGTGTGTGAGCATCTGCATGAACACAGCCAAGCTCTTTACCAGCTGTATGTCTTGATATGTTAGACAGGTGTGAGCCATGCATGGTAGGGGGCAGCAGTTCATCGTTGTCCTGCCTGACCATGAAAACTGGCTCTGCCAGGAGTTGCACTGGCATGTCCACACCCACTGTTAAATATACTGCTGCTACCTGAACATGACTGATGTCTGCTGGATGAGCTTCTTTCACATGCCCATGGCCTACCAAGTGTGGGTATGGACAACTCACCCACTGATGAAGCAGTGGAAGTACTGCAACTATAGGAGCATGAATGGGCACGGCCATATTGGCTAACAGCAGATGATATTGCTGACCTATGCCCACAAGGATGCTACTCCCCCTCCTAGCAGACATTCCATCACAGACACTGCTCATTCCATCACAGACACCCTTCATTCCAACATGCCATTCATCTGATCCATTGAATCGGCAACATGGTCGAGGCAGTCATGCACGTCAGTCTGTGCCACATCTACAACACTAAGCATTTCTCTGGAACACCTATGGACATGTGCCTGTGCCTCCATGACAGCCTTAAACATAAATTGAGTGGCATGGGAAGAGACAACTGGATCATGTGGAGGATGGACAGCGGGCATCCTCTGAGCACCTCTAACAACTCTCCTGTGTGGCACCTAACCCACACTTTGGCTATGGCCAGAGTCAACAGGAACTGAAGCCACAGTAACCAGTAACACAGGGGATAATACTTTTACCCCTTTATATGTACAGCAACTCCACTTTCAACAAGAACTTGGATGACAACTCCAACCTAAGTTAATCAGATTATGTTATTAACTGTAGCAATCTTCAATCTCCCCCCAAAATAAATTCTTGTGAAATAGAAGTAACTTACTGATTTAAATTTTTTACTGTTCAACAGTATTCAACAACTGAGATACAAACACCTACCTGGAAGCTCTTCCTGGGACATGCTTGCTGTCTCTGAAATTGTTGCAGCAATGTCAAGGACATGCCATTCTGCACTTTGCCTGGAGCTGTCTGGATCCTTGACAGTGGACAGGAAATCATCATTTGGTGTTAGTGGTGGTTCTGTAGCAAGCCTCCCATTACCCATTCAATCATGGCCCACTGCAGCTGCTCTCCTCCGTGCAGATGTGATCATGTTGGTAGCCCTATGGTGCACCTGCTCATTTGTCCTGCTGTGGCCACCATAGCATTAACATCATCGACAATCTGGCGTCAAATCTGCATTCTGTGTAACATATCTGTCCATCCTCTTTCAAGCAGTAAGGCACCATGTTGCCTAAAAGTGTCGAAGATAGCCTGGTTTTCCACATCTGTGAAGGGTGGTCTTTGAAGACTGAAAGTCCTGGGTGGCATAGTCCTAGGTGTCCTAAAAGACAACAGATGGATAATACACATAAGTATCACATAACTACAAAATAACTGTTTCCAGGTAAAACAAAAAAGGTAGAATCTCAGTATTACTCACTGGAGAAACATAAAAAAGTGACATATGAACAACAGGCTAGATGTAAAAAAAGAACAGTAGCAATAGCAACATATCCTTATTTGTGTCATAACAGAAATGTGGCTTTGCTCCCCCCCAAAAAAGAACAGGCAAATGACACATATAGCTAACAAACATCCTTGAAATGCTGAAAGTGCTATCAAATGAACTGTCCCTGAAACATGTCTACAGTTTTATCACAGAACATTCCATTTTAAAGTATTGCCAGTCATATATACCTGTGAAATGCCTTGACAAACATGCCCATGGCATTGCATCAGTACACTTCTAATGAATGCATACAGATAAAAGTATAAACACCTTTGCTTCAAAATTTTCTTAATTACATTCAATAATATGCAGTATTTAGATGACAAAATGCAAGCATACCTTCTCAAGTTCATTAATTGTCTGTGCAGATATATCCCAGAGTAATAGCCTCTGTTCTGTGTTTTCCACATAAGCAAGTCTCCTCACCTTCAGTTTTTCTAGCTTCAGTGTTACCTTTTTATATTGTGTAGATGCAGGGCTGTTAGCATGGTGAAGATGCAAATGAGGTGTGAACTGATTAGAATTGCTGAATCCCAAATACTTGGCTCCAAACTCACTCTCACTTATAACACTTTAGATAGTGGAGCTGATATGAATTATAATTATGAGGGATGTTTGCAGATGCATGACTGAGGGTATCCTGTGAGGGGTGTACTATAGTTCTGTAAGTATAATTCTGCTGTCTGGACTTGCATGGCCTTCACAATTACCTAAGACACATACACAAATGGATCTACATCTGATAACCTCGTCAGGTCACACACACACATAACAGCTCATACTGTCACCAGTATTTATGTATGATTCTTGACTATGTCTGAGCAGCACCTTTTTTGTGGCAAAGATGGAAAATCAACAATGTGAAAGAAAATGTTTTGTCCCTTATGCCTAGGTTTGAATTCCACAGTGTAAAAATCCATTTTCTCAGTGTGTAAAGATAAAAAAACAATGTGTTACATCATTACATTGTTGTTCCCAGTGCAGGTCTACAAATCTAACTCACTTAATATTTACCTTCTCATTTCCAATATATATTTCCAGGCTACATCAGTACACATCCCTCAAACTAAAGCCAAGTGTCAGATTAACCTTTCAATTGCAATTATTTAATTCCTCCCTGCTCTTGCACATTCCTGTACCTCTTTCCCTTTGTTCTTCCCCCTGCTTGCTCCCCATTTCACTACTTTCCTATTACCACATTTTAATACCTGTAATATGGTCAAAAAATGGAATCACACACAACAAACATAAGTAGCAGGAAACAGCAGTGGATGCCTTCACTTTTTGGGCTCTGTGTTTGCATGGAGATGTGCATCTCACACCAATGCACAGTGATAGTGAGTGGCAACAAAATGCTGGGGTTACCTTCACCCAATGCTGCTTAAACCTTTTGCGATATACCAACACACAGCCACACATATACTATAAAGAATTCATGTCATTGCATTATCAATGTTTATTTAAAAGTATTTAAAAGTATTAGACACACCTGAATTCAAACTCAGTATCATCTGAGCTCAAAAAGAAATGGGTCAATGGATTTACAGCTGCTGCCACAGAGTCACTTAAGCAGCAGCAGTGCTTCATAGACTCAATACTTACTTTCAGACTTTAGCAATCAGGCTCGCATTTGCACACTGGTTAGCTATGAGTAAACATGAATAGTATTGGAAACGTGTATCTTGTATGCACAAACAATTTGCCAACTGTCGTGCAAACCTGCTGCTCACTGCACTATGGAAAAGTAAATATTATTATGTATTGTTATTGTTTACTGTACATTTCCTGTCTATGACATGAAATTGCATATGGAAACATAACAAAACAAAGGTCTTATCTGACAATATGTCACATATTTACAATACAGCCATGTGTTGCCTCCCCCCAAGTACTGCAGTCTTGGTGTCTCAGTACATTTTCCACATATATATATCACCTACACTGCAGAAATTAATATCAAATGCATGATATGCAATGCACATCAATCTGGTAATATGCAAAACTAGAACTATTTACCCATAAGCCTAAAAAGCCTTAGCTGCAAGGCTAGGGAAGGAATCATCATGGACCTTATCCACAGGGATATAGGTGACCTACAACACATTTGACCTGACCCATTTTGGTTTTGTGAATGGTAGATCTTGCTTATTAAACCTAGTGGACTTCCTTGATACTGACCCCAAAGACCTGGAAGAGGGATAACAGGACATACTGCCTATGATGAGTTATCCAAGGCCTTTGACACTATCTCCCACTCATGAATCATAGAGAAAATATCCCATCTGGGAATTAAACCATACATTACTAGATGGACAGCCAACTGGCTCACTGACAGAACATATACTGTCAAAGTTGGGGACTGCACCTTCACCACTATACCACTTACTAGTGGAAGACCACAAGGATCTGTGCTGGGACCTCAACTGTTTGGAAATTTTTTCTCTGAACCCCACACAAAGGCAGGTGGCCTGTGGTTCAGCAAGTTTGTAGATGACTGTCAACTGGTAACATATTACAGAAAGGGCTGACACAGACAAATGATTGGTGCCAAATTCATGGACTGAACCTTAAAGCAAACAATGCCTCATTGTCCCCTTTGGGAATGAAGTACCCCTGCTAATTATGATATACATAGCACCCCTCTAAGCTCAAGCACAGTATTGTGAGACTTGGAAAAACGTGTTGATAGCAATCTACACTTCAATCACTATTTGACCATAGTGGTGAGACACACATTCTACATTGCGCACTTTATAACTAAGGCCATTACATTTAGAACCAGGAAGGTCATAGCTCTGCTGTACTCTACCCTTATCAGACCACTAATTGAGTACAATGCTCCCTTCTGTCTGTATCTCACTAGACCCCTGCAGCAAATGGAGAAAACACAGAGGTTTGCGACCAGGAGAATCCAGGCCCTCCTAAACATGACATATATAGGAAAACTGAAAGACCTGTCACTGTACTCAATATCATGTAGGATGCTGACATATGACCTATGCCTGGTCTACAGAGCAGTCCCAGACCCTGCCGTACTTGAAATGCTGGACATCTGCAAATCAAATGGGACAAGAATAACTTGCTCCAGGGATTTCAACCCAGCCTGAGACATAAACAAAACATGCTGGGGAGACAGATACATCTCCCAGTGATTGACACTCCTCTGTAATAGGTTTCCACTGCATGTGAAGCAGTGCTCCTCAATGACCCTATCCAATTGGAACCTTGACAACTGGATGGGTGATTATAAATTCACCCCTGGGGTGGCACCTATGTCCCTCATGGACTGAACCAGTCAGTGCTGATCATCCATCTAACTATGCTCAATAAGGGTCATTGTATTTTCACACAGATAGGCTTGTAAACACCCTACAGCCATTAGGCTAGTAACATACTATGAACCTATGCAGGCCTGCCAACATGTTCTCACCAACATAGCCTGATGATGTCATCCACTATGTTGACCTGAAGTCTTATAAAAGTCATATTAGTGCTGTATTATTGCATAAAGTACTGAATTCTGTAGTCTGTGTACTTAGATAGGTAGGTATTCTGTTTTCACTGCAGCCAGCTGTGTGTGTGTGTGTGTGTGTGTGTGTGTGTGTGTGTGTGTGTGTGTGTGTTTGTGTCTAGGCAGAAGAGAAGAAGTGTGTAGCCTACTGTTACTTCTCCATTGCCATGGATTGATAGTATTTTGATACTTGCACATGTCTACACATCCATTTAATGCAGGCCTCCCAACATCTTCTCTCCAACATGGCCTGCTGATGTCATCCACTATGAGATGACCTACAGTCTTGTAAAAGTCAGGCTTGTGCTGTGGCGCTTACGTAAAGTACTTGAGTTTTGTAGTCTGTGTAATTAGATAGGTGTTTTTTTTTATTCTCACTGCAGTCAACTGTGTGTGTGTGTGTGTGTGTGTGTGTGTGTGTGTGTGTGTGTGTGTGTGTGTGTGTGTGTGTGTGTGTGTGTGTGCTCTTGCTTGACATTAGAGAGAGCCTTTTACACCAGCTTGTGAGACACTGTTATTGCCATATTCTCCTCAACAGACAATGCTGTTGTCATCAGCTATAAAGTGTTGTTTGAAACAGCCCAAGTCAGGCTTGAGCTGTGGCACGTACCTTAAATACAGAGGTCTGTAGTCTGTGCACTTAGATTGGTAGGGGTTCTATTCTCACTGCAGTCAATTGTGTGTGTTTGTGCTCTTGCTTGACATTACAGAGAGCCTTTTACACCAGCTTGCAAGACACTGTCATTGCCATGTTCTTCTCAAAAGACACTGCTGTTGTCATCAGCTATAAAGTGTTGTCTGAGACACTCCAAGCCAGACTTGAGCTGTGGTGCTTGCCTTAAATACAGAGGTCTGTAGTCAGTGTGTACATAGATGGGTATGGGTTTTATTCTTACTGCAGTCAATTGTGTATGTGTGTGTGTGTGTGTGTGTGTGTGTGTGTGTGTGTGTGTGTGTGTGTGTGTGTGCATGTATGTGTGTGTGTGTGTATGTGTGTGTGTCTGTGTGTTTCTGCTGTTGCTTGACATTAGAGAGAGCCTTTTACACCAGCTTGTGAGACACTGTTATTGCCATATTATCCTCAACAGACACGGCTGTTGTCATCAGTTATAAAGTGTTGTCTAAAACACTCCAAGTCAGACTTGAGCTGTGGCACATATTTTAAATACAGAGGTCTGTAGTCTGTGTACTTTGGTATGGGTTCTATTCCCACTGCAGTCAACTGTGTGTGTGTGTGTTTGTGTGTGTGTGTGTGTGTGTGTGTGTGTGTGTGTGTGTGTGTGTATGTGTGTGTTTGTGCTCTTGCTTGACATTACAGAGAACCTTTTACACCAGCTTGCAAGACACTGTTATTGCCATGTTCTCCTCAAAAGACACTGCTGTTGCCATCAGTTTTATTCTTACTGCAGTTAACTGTGTGTGTGTGTGTGTGTGTGTGTGTGTGTGTGTGTGTGTGTGTGTGTGTGTGTGTGTGTTTATTCTTACTGCAGTTAACTGTGTGGATGTGTATGTGTGTGTGTGTGTGTGTGTGTGTGTGTGTGTGTTTGTGCTCTTGCTTGACATTACAGAGAGCTGTTTATATTACCATGTGGGACACTGCTATATCCATATTCTCCTCAACAGACAATGCTGCTATCATCAGCTATAAAGTGTTGCCTGAGACACTCCAAGTCAGACTTGAGCTGTGGAGCTTGCCTTTAATATAGTCTGTAGCCTGTGCACTTAGATAGGTAGGGGTTCTTTTCTCACTGCAGTCAAGTGTGTGTGTGTGTGTGTGTGTGTGTGTGTGTGTGTGTGTGTGTGTGTGTGTATGTGGTCTTGCTTGACATTCCAGAGAGCCTTTTACACCAGCATGTGGGGCACTGTTATTACTATATTCTCCTCAACAGACACTGTGGATGTAATCAACTATATCTGATCTATGTATATTCACTATTCCACTATTAACACCAGGGCAGGGTCAGAGACTGGCCTGGAAGCCAGGCAGAAGTCACATCATCCTATACAATACAGATTACAGTGACATGGGATTCATTTTATCCAAATACATCATGGCATGGTTTGTAGGCCCTGTGTTTTCTTGATGAGAAACTACTGTGGTCTCTCCAGCTGCTGCAAGTGTCTGGTGAGGTACATGCAAAACAGAGCATTATACTCCAAGGTTCCAGTACAGTGCTGTCATACAGTCCTAAGATCTGAAAATGATGGCATGACTTATGATGTGCACAACACATGCTTTCAATACCAGTGTGGACACTTGATGTTTGAAGTTCAGATTGCTATCTACTTGTGTTCCCAGTGCCTGCATCACTGGGTTTCAGCAAAACAGGACTGTTGTCAATGCTGTAATAAGCATGGAATTCCAGTTTTCAGACAGGCAACGTAAGCCAAAGGCCATATACTTTAGCATGAACTGTTGAGAAATAGATTCCAAACAGTAAAGGGCCAAGCGCAGATCCCTGGGGTTTGCCAATGGTGAAAGCTTTACTGGTATAGGCTGATTCACCAACTTTCATGTATGTGTTCTGTCAGTGAGCCAGCTGGTTACCCATCAAGTGACATAAGGGTTAATCCCCTGCTGGGAGAGTTTCTCAATGATACCTACATGGTGGATTGTGTCAAAGCCCTAGGCCAGATCACGATAGGCAGTATGTAGTGTCTTACCTTCATCCCGGCCTATCACGCAAAATCAGTGGGCTGTGACAACATCACAGATCATGTATGGCATGACTCAGCACATTTACCTTCCTGATATGGTTGAATACACACTTCAACACACCCTCCACATGGGCTATTTTCCCACAGAAGGGTATACATCAACATGTATCCATCTGAACTGGGGAGACAGCACCTGTCACATGCATGTATAGACACATCCTGAAGCTCCTCATCTGTGAGGTAGTCCATGTCATCATGTACCTTTTCTAAATAGGCACCAGTAATATCCCGACTGTGTGCAACAGACCTGTATGAGTTGTTAATGCTACATCATATCTGTTACATCTGATAGATGTCCTCAAAGAGGTCATTGCGAGCATGCATGATCATCTTGTGGAACTTGACCAGGCCAAGGCATATGACACAAATCCAAACTGAGGTCATTGAGGGCATGCATGATCATCTTGTAGAACTTGACCAGGCCAAGGCATATGACACAAATCCACACTGAGGTATTCAATCAGCACTGTCAGATACGACCATAAACAGCTATATCATCAAGTTGGTAGACCAGTGGATCACATATGTGGCATCCAAATATGTCGAAATGTGTTAAGTGACCTACATCTTGGGTCCAGTGATCAGGTGTGTATATCAGGGCTGTCTGCTAGGCCCTTTCCTGTCCATTATTTAAGTGATAGACATCACAGATGTCATACACATCCTGTGTCCAAACAGTTGCCTGAAGGACTACAGATTGTGGGAAATTATTGACTCCAACTATGATATTAGTATAATACAGACAGTATAAACACATACCAAAGATTGCAGTCACAGCCATGACAGCACCTGTAATGACAAGAAAACAAGGAGGGGGGATTTGTTACATCAGGAAACAAACACAGAACTCAATTATAATGTGGATATCACACCCTATAATCAGACCACTAGGTATATGACCTGTGTCCTGGGGTAGATGGTAAGTGGAACATCCATCAGCATGTGGTCACAGTGCTGACTACTCCCTTGTATGTAACACAAGTACTGAGTATGTGAAGGATATCCATATCATAGGCCATAATACCTCCATAGTTCCCAGCTTTCATCACATTAATAACTGACTAAAATGCACCCTTCTTCATGTACCTCCCTACACGTCTTCCATTAATGTGTAACTGAAGTGTGATACCTTTGTCACAGTGAGCTGTCAGCTGTCACACAGCTTATTGTCCATACCTAGGTATTCTTTTTCTGGCATAAACATGACTGTCTGATGGTGCAGAACAACCATCAAGTTGTTACAGCAGATGCATGTCTGCTACCATTTCTGGTGATGCACACACTACATACACAGGTGTTTGACAACATTAATGGCATGGATATCATTCATGACAGGGTGGATTTTAAAAAAGACAGACCTCACATAAATAACCAAGAAAAAAGCAGCAAATCTGCAGTGACTCTGACCAGTCACAAACTCACAAATTTATATTCCAATTCAGAAAGCAGCAACAGAAACTTGTAGAGATTAGTGCTTTCATTTATTCCATAACAAACTTCATCAGACTTGTTACAGTGTGGATTATGTCGTATATATGCACACCAGTCAACTAGCGTGTATTGCTCATAGTGTTGCAAACAGGTATAACAGTGTCCCTCCTAACACCTCCAGCAGATGTTACAGTGCCAGGACAGTGCACATGATCACCCTCATAGAAGGTGTACATATCATAATAGCTTTACAAGTGTGTTTGTGCAGAATCATCTCTTATCACTCTGAATCACATATGCTATGTCAGAAGCATGGGGTTACTGGTGGTATTATTCTAATACTGTCTATGATTGTGATTGGTTCTTTTAGTGTTTTCTTTTCAGAGAGGTTTATTGAATTATCACTTGTGCCACAGGCAAATTTACATTCCTATAAAACTAATCAAACTGTATTAAATAACAAACATTATATTTCACATATATTGCTATACATCATATAACCTAAGCAATATTACATGCATTATTCAATTCCTGCTTTTTTTAAAGCAAGAAACATCTTCATTAAACCATCACTTACTACATAGGCAATCATACATTTATATAAATGAAAACAAACCACACTAACAATCCTAGTCACAAGCAATTTACATCACAAACCATACTGACACACTCCCACTTGCAATATACATCACTTATAATCTACCCAATCGTTCTCACTCAAACATTACATAGCTCATGTAAGTCCTGCTGCTTTTAGGCCTCATTCCTCCCTTGTATGTATTATTCTCACAATTCTCATTTTTTCCTATGTAGTTTGCTCCTACCCTTTTCTAAAGATCTCAGTTCTCTGTTACTATTTTCTCTGTTCCAGTATAGTTCATTTAGAGTTTGATTTCCATTTTGTAGAAATTACTTTTCGGGCAGCCACCATTATTAGACACAGCAAGGCCTTACCATGTCTAATCAATTCTGATTCTGTATCATAGCTCAGAAAAATCATCTCTCTCGTCAGACCAATCTGCCCACCCCAGCATCTTTGACAGTGGTTAATGCAGGGAATCCTTAAAGTCTGCCAACTCAACATACTCCCAGAAAATATGTTCCTAATTATCTCTTTCTTCCCCTTCATTATCTCCAACATTTACTGTCTACCAGAGGAAATATTCTCTGGAGTCTACTTAGGGTATAAAAATATCTATGTAAAAATTTCCAGGCAAAAATCCTAAATATTCTAGATTGTGTTGCATATTTGGGAGACATACATATATCCTCTCATTGTTTCTTTCTGAATTTCTTATCCAGTCTCTCTTCCCAATCCTTTCTAACCTCCACTGATTGATTCTTAGAGTTATCTTGCAATATTTTATATGCTCTACTAGTTATTCCTTTTTTAATGGCAGCTTCTGTTCTGTATTCTATTAAAATCTCTACCAGTGCTGGTCTTTCATTTAGGACCCCCTATTTCTTTCTCTTTGTCTGTATTCTGATATGTGAGGCTGCGGTGGTGCAGCAGTTAGTGTTGTTGCCTCACAGCAAGAGGTTCTGATTCTTGGCTGTAGTGCCTTCCATGTGGAGTCTGCATATCCTCCCTGCGGTCGAGTGAGTTTTAAAGACATGCAGGTAGGTGTGTGTATGTGTGTGTCTTCTGTGAAGGCTGGGTGCCAGGCTGGCAAATCCACACTGTAAAAACACCACTGCCAATCAGTTTGCGGACTGGTAATCTGCTGTGGTGACCCCTAACCGGGAAAAGCCAAAAGACATTGTTTGTTGTTGTTGCCTATACTCTGATATCAATCCCTGACAGGGAAGGCAATCTTTAACCTGCAGTCCAAATAAATTTTTGGTGTCTTCCCATTCTATCATCTTTCCCTCTCAAGTTATTTGCTCCCAATACCTTGGTTCCTTTGCCAATTTCCTCCAATAAATTCCAGCCCCCTCATGCCTATTATCTGTATCCCTAATTGTAGTCATACCTATCGACAGAATCTCCTTTCTCCATTCCTGTGTTGGTTTAGTTTTCTGAATACTTTCTGCTACTTTATGGATATAATATTCTGCATGATTATTGTTATTCTCTTTAAAGGCCTGCATCCAAAAACCCAGTCATTCCTTGTTTCTTCGGCTTCTGTCATGTTTCATCATCATCCCTTTCCACTTTGAATTAAAGCTTTCTGCTTGTGCTATGTATAGGAGTCTTAACTGTGTAGCTCTGAAATACCCTAAGCCTTTACATGTGTCTCACTTGCTGGAGACCTCTGCTGAGATTATACTGATATTCAAGCAAATCAGTTTACACAGCTTCACAATATGCACCCTGCCCCAACTGTATGTCAGATCCCTGATAGATGTCCTCTGAATTATTCATGTAAGGATGCTTATCTCACACAGACATCCTCCCCATTGTTATGTCACCTTGTGTGACAGTCACATAATAACACATTTTCACTGTGCAGGCCCTACTGTACCATATATATATGTGATTGGTATTGCTGCTACAACCATCTTCCATTGACATGCCCTCATCTGCTGTAGATTAGGTTGTTTCACCTGTCCTCTTTCCCTGTGTTCATTCCTACAGTTCATTCCTGCAATTCATCTGTGTGTCCCTATTCAATACACAGACTTCCCCTGAGTGTTTATTTTACATGGCAGTCCATGTACCATTACAGACATGTGGAGTGTGCCAGAAATAAACCTTTTTGCTTTTTCTCTTAATAGGTAACTGATGAAGTTCTGCCACACAATAGCAACTCTAAAAGCAAGGGAGATGCATTTTTCTTGAATTGTACAGCTCTGTTTCTTTACAATTTTCCTCATATTCCCTAAATACTCAGGGTACTACTAAAAATCAAGAAGGAGTGGTCAAAAGCCATAGTAGTTGATCCTGCTTGCCCAAGCAAACACTAGTTCTCTCCTAGACAACTGAGAAAGGGAAAAGTGGAAGGCATTGCCTCAGCTTGTGGAACTTCTCACCCAAAACAAAAGGTCTCTTTTGAACCGTACCTGGACTGTCTAAGGTGGACATCTTGGATGACTTCTCATTAGTCCAGTTAGAACCATGTATTCTGAGGACAAACTAAACTTTATGTGAGAGCTATGAAACTTAACATGAGAAAATCATATCTAGCAAAGTGGAAAACAGTCTCTCTCTCTCTCTCTCTCTCTCTCTCTCTCTCCCTCTCTCTGTCTCCAGTGTCTATGCAGAGATGAAGATCCACATAAGACATGTGTCAATGGTCCTGGAATACCCCATCAGACCTTTACAAAAACTGTCATTTCTAAAACATGTTTAAAGTTTTGTGCTTCTGCGGTCTTGTCCAGTCTACCCATAGACCCTCCTTTCTACTCCAGGACACCATCAAAGCAGTAGTTAAAAGAGGATTTTTTTGGATGGTGCAGTGGTGCAGCGGTAGTGTTGTCGCCTCACAGCAAGAGGTTCTCCGGTTTGATTCTCAGCTGGAGTGCCTTCTGTGTGGAGTCGGCATGTCCTCCCTGCATTTATGTGGGTTTCCTCCCACATTATAAAGACATGTGTCTGGAGCCTTTTTTCCTGGGCCTCCACTGAAAATTGGCTTTGTTCCAAGTCAGTCTTTCCTGGTAAACAAATGTTAAATAAATACATTTTAAATCACCAAGAAAAGAGACTGCTCTACCATGAGATCTTAACTATGTCTTAGAGAAACAGACCCTTGCTCCCTTTGAACCAGCTGTGTCTGTACCCTGCAATTCTTATCACCGAAGATGCTATTAGTGGCTGTCATTTCTGCCTGGAGGATTTCATAACTATAAGCAGTGATGCACAGAGAACCTTTTTTAGCCTTCCATAAAGACAAAGTATCCAAGAGTAATACCTAAAACAAGCCATTTGTCTGCCAGTTTCCTAACCCTCAAAACAAGGGAGAAAAATCCTTTATTACCTGGATATGCACAAACAGCTGAAGTTTTGCTTACATAGAACTAAAACACTTCCGAAAAGGGAAAGGAAGGGAAACCAGTCAATCAACACATTTTACAAATGGCTTGCACATTTTATTGCTTATTGCTACTCCACTCATGTTAAGTCTGTCTCTGGGCATGTCAAAGCCCATTCCACTGTAACCACTGCAGCTGCATCAGCAATCCTTAGAAGGGTTAGTATGCAAGCTAAATTAAAGGCTGCCACCTGGTCCTTTGTGCATACATTCTTCAGACATGATGACATGAGGCTTGCCTCAGGGGCTAGTGCTAGGGATTTGCCTGTACTATCCTGAAAGGCCTATTATTCTGACAAGTTCCCTCCTGCCAGCCATCCTCTTCTTTCTTACTTTTGGAAACTTAAAAAAAAATAAGGACTGCTTCAGTGAATAGTGTGATAAACATACTACAGTTGTGTTTATGAACTTACCATAAATGTAGGTGTTTGAGTACATCCAGTATTGCAATCCAAGTTCCCTCCCACCTTCTCCCTTGGTTTCTGCCTGGTACCCTGGGTTAGGGTGGCTCCCCATCTAATCTAAAATGACCTTCCCTCTCATTTCCTACCAGGCCCCCTCAATCTGTAACTTGCCATACTTCCCCAGAGTAGGAGACATTTGGCCCAGGAGACTGTCCCCTCCGAATCCACTAGGGCTTTAGCACTGGGGTTTTCTTACCTGGTTTTGCTGCGGCAAGAAAAATTTGAAGATGGCATGGGCCTATGCACTTCTTATACCTCTGACATCTTTATATGGTAATGGTCGGGAGTCAGTCAGTGCTGTGGGAGCAAGGTAGATCTCTGGATGTCAAGAGACCCTGTTAGGTTACCTGTGGGCAGGATATCCCAAGATATAAGGACTACAGCAGTGATTGTACTCAATCATCTATGTAAGTTCTCAACACAGCTGTACTTTTCTGAATACCTTTAAGTAAAACTTCATCTTCAGTGTATTGTGATTTCACCCTTGGGCTGTTTTACCTTTTTCTCATATTAATGCAGATTTTAAAGGTTTTGAAATTAAGCATTGTACAAATTATTCACAGTATTTGTATGTCCACTTAGCAGAATAAAATATCATATGTAAGATAAAAGAATAAATAAACTAATTAAAATACAAAATGTATGAAAAAAATGAACCTTGGTTCAGTTTAAGAAAACCTTCCTAAAACAGACATCACTTTAAGGTTTTCTTGCAGGAGGCCACAGAATGGTAGATGATTCCATATGGGCACTTTAGGCTTAGGTGCTCAATGTGGCAATGTTTCTTTGGATTTGTTTAGTCTAGAGGCAGTCCATGAGGAGGCAGTGATACTTTATTAGCAGTTGCAGTATATGCCTAACAGCCTTATTTCTTTAGTCATTTTAGCTTCAGAACTACCACTTTAGTAGTGATCCTTGTTATATGTCTAGTACATCTGTTTCTTTGGCTGTTTCACTTCAAGAATAGTCCATGTAAGATGGGGATGCCATATTAGGGATCTTCATTCTGCAGTCAATGTAGCAGTGCATATCTGCTATTTAATTCTCTCACACTTCCTCAACCGCTCTGCCTTCACTACCCGTGTTTCTGTGCCATACAGAAGCATAGGTTGCACTACTGTTTTGTACGCTTTACTTCTCAGCTTCTTTGGCATTTTTTCATCACATATGACCCTTGACTCTGATTCTACCTCTGACCTTCTCATTGGATTTCCTTTCTCCTTAACCATACCTTCCAGATATTTGAAGCTGTTAACCTGATCCACTATAATCTATTCTATGTCAGTATTCAGCTTCTTCTGATTTCCCAATTTTCTGTCATAACCAGTGTCTGGTTTGTACTAAGTTTCAAAGTTTCGAAGTATTAAGACTTCGATCATATGATAGTAACCCAGCTTCTTCAACTGTTCTGCCTTTACTGCCCAGGTTTCTGTACCTTACAGTAGTACTGGTTGCATCACTGTCTTGTACACCTTACTTTTCAGCTTCTTTGGCATTCTTCTGTCATAGACTACACCTGACAATCTATGTCAGATGGCTGCAGCCCCTCGGATTCTAGCTTTGACCTCTTCATTCAGACTTCCCTTTTCCTCAACCACCCCTCCCAGATACTTGAAGCTGTTTACGTGTTCCACTATCTTCCCCTTCTATCTCTATTCTCAGCTTCTTCTGATTTCTCTAATTTGCTGCCATTACCACTGTCTTATCTGTACTTAGTTTCATCCCATGTGCCTTCAGATTTGCATTCCAATCACCTGTCCTTTGCTGAAGTTCTTGCTCAAGTCTCCCTGTAATGCCACATTGGCAGCATAATGCAACTTTGTTGATCTGTCCCGTCTGATCTGTTTGCTAATGTAGTCCATCACCAGTATGAACAGCAGTGGGCTCAGAGCTGAACCCTGGTGTACACCCACTTCCACTGGGAATCCCTCTGTGAGGCCAAACACTGTTCGTACTTGAGTCATTGGGTCCTTGTACATAGCTTGCACTAATTCTACTAATGTTTCTGGGACTTCAAACCACTGCAATACTGCCCAGATCAGCTTTCTTGGGATCTTGTTGTATGCTTTCTCCAAGTCTAGGAATGCCCAGCTGGACTCGTTCTCCTCATCTCTAGCTTCTTCTCAAGTATCTGTCTCACTGCAAACATTGGGTCAGTTGTGCTGCATCCTGATCTGAATCCAAACTGCTCATCTCCCATCTTACATTCTACTACTCTGCATATCCATTTATCAATCACCCTCACCAGAGCCTTCATGCAATGTGATAGGAGTTTGATGCCTCTGTACTGCCCACACTTGTCGATGTCCCCTTTGTTCTTATACACTGGGATGAGTATTCTTATTCTCCAGTCATCTGGAATACGCCTTTCTCTCCACACTGCTATGAGTACCCTCAGGAGCCATTTCTCCCCTACCTCACCCAGCATCTTTATCATATCTGCTGTAACCTCATCTGAGCCTGCTGCTTTCCCTGACTTCATTTTCCTTAGTGTGTTCTTACTTCTTCTAGGGTGGGCTCCTCTTCTTCTCTCACTGTGGAGTCTTTCTGGAGCAGTACAGCTTCTGTGGGGTTTTCTTCATTCAGAAGCTGCTGGAAATACTCCTTCCATCTGTATTTGATGTCCTGTGGACTGGTGAGCAGGTTGTTGCTGGCATCCCTTATGAAGGGTGTCTGACTATCTTCTTTATCTTTCTGTCTTGGACTTGCAACCTAATATAGTTTCTTTGTGTCACTTACAAAGTTACTTTCCAGATAAGGATAGAGTGCCTCCAATGCCCTATTCTTTGTTATTGCAAGTTCTTTCTTAGCTTCTTTGTTAGCCAACCGGTAGTCCTTCCTAGCTTGGTCAGTCTTTTCTGTCTCCCACTTCTTCCTGCACTCCTTCTTTCTTTTGATGATTTGCTGGACTTCTGTATTCCACCACCAACTTTCCTTATGTACCTTATTTCCATACCTGGCTCTGCCACATATCTTTTCTGTAGTCCTAACACATGCTGTTCTTAGGCGTTGCCATTCTTGTTCAACTCCACCTATTTCCTCCTCTTCTTGGGGTGCTAGAGCCCTGAGTAATTCCTTGAATTGATGTACTTTCTCTCCAGTCAACTTCTTGGTCTTCAGCCTGGTCTCTGTTGACCTTAGAGCCTTCTCTGACCACTGCTTGCAGCTGATTGTGGGAACTAGTGGTTTATGTTGTGGGACAACTGTTTCGTTGGGGATGACTTTGGAATCATGGATTCTACCCTAGTGCCTTTTCCGTACTAGGAAGAAGTCTACCTGAGTTGCACTTTTGTACGTGATCTTGTGACTGTCTCTCTTTCTGAACCATGTGTTGGCTACTATTAAGCCATTTGCCAGAGTAGTCTAGAATGGTGTCTCCTTTATTCCTGTTCCTCCACCCATGTTTACCCAGGCAGTCCTCATATCCTGTTCTGTCTGTCCTGATATATGCCTATATATCTTTCTGTCATTATCCTGCAGTCTAATTGAGCTTCTTCCTACCATCTGGTAAGTCACTTCCAGAATCTGGTAGAGTTTCTGTGATGCCTTGCTTTCTACCATTATGACTGCTGTCTTAGCCTTTTTGTTAGACAACTAGTACTTCCCCCTAGAGTCTGTAGAGTTACCAACTTCTGGATGTACTCAGAAGACTAAGTTTAAACCTGGAACCTTCCATATTTGATGCAGAAACACCAAGAAAGACAAACTCTACATAAACAGTGACTAGAGGTCTAGACTGAACGCTGGACCTTGTGCATGTGACAGGCAAAGACCATAACCATTATGTCAATGTGTCCTCAAGAGAATGTGTTAAAAGAAAATAAATACATGATATGAACTATGAAAAAATACAACATGTACACACTATAGAGGTAGTTATCCACAAAGTGACACTGATTCATCAAAAGGCAAAGGCAATGTGTAGGAAATTGAGCAACTTTGCAAAGGTATCCCTGAATGTCGGGATGTCTAATAAACAAAATAAAGTGTGAGAGTTGCATTACATAACAAGTGGGTAATAAAAGTTACAGAAGACACACTTTATATACTACTGTAGGCTAAACAGAATATGAAGGAAGGTCTGGTAGTAAGATAGAACTCAAAAAGGAGGTGTGCATATATGTACGAAAGAAAACCCGGTTAAGCAGAAGTGATTATGACACTAATACATAAAAATGTAAAAGTAATGAAGAACGCAGAAGATTTATAAATATTGTCAATGATTATATTTTCAGCATTTAAAACACAAACTACCCCTGAAAACAGAAGACATTGATGTCTGCATACAGTTCAAATAAACCTTTGCCAATAAAACAGTATTTTAAGTGCTAGTTTGAAGCTAAAATAAGTACAGAGCCAGAAATCTATACCCTAGAATTTAAAAGATTGTCACTGCTAAAGTAACCAACATTAAAGGAGCTTCACATCATAAGGATACCAAGCATGATGGAGGAAGAATATATTACAGTGAAAAATTACTGAAGGAGTGTCATGATTTGTCTGAAAGTAAGCTAAAAACATGTCTGAAGGGAGGTAAAGTGGCATATTGACTTTAGTGGGAATCTGGTAGCATAAGTACATTGGAGAATCCACTGCCACTTAAGACAAACAGCCTGCACAAGACTTAGACATGCTAGAAGAAATACACATAACAAAAAAATGTTACAGCCTGCATCTTGGGTATCAAAGCTGTGGCGAAGGCAAGGTGAAAGGATGGCTTCGCCAGGTGCAAGTTGTTAGGTTCATGATTATCTCTGTAGAAAAGGTGCCATTCAGTCTCTGCAAATTATTTTAACAGACACAATTGCGATGAGTCAAAAATAAAACAGTACAAGGCAAAGGCACAATACTGAAAACACGCTTCACCCTCACAACATGCACTGAAATAGTATTTCAACACCGACATTTGTCTGAAAAAGCTTTGTCCAGTTATGCCAAAATGAATAGATGAGTCTTTTAACAACATTTGCCTGAAAAAACATTGTCCATTTATGCCAAAATGAATAGATGAGTCTTTTAACAAAGTAACATGGGATCTCCTATCACCTGACTAAAGGCCCAGCAAAGCTGAAAATATGTGCTCTTATACAGCACACTAATTCAGCTAATACTGTACAAGCATTACAACTAGGCAATTTCTTGCTTCTCCAGCACGGATAGAGTAACTATATCAGGTTCTCTTGGCCACCCGGAAAGTAAACATTTGTGTGTGTGTGTATGTGTGTGTGTGTGTGTGTGTGTGTGTGTGTGTGTGTGTGTGTGTGTGTGTGTGTATGTATGTAAATATATATATATATATATATATATATATATATATATATATATATATAGATTCACTTTATAACCTCGAAATGCTGAAATATCGAATTTCAGTATCTAGAGGCTATAAAACCGAATCCACAAAACACCGACAAACAAAAACCGCGAAACCACATAACCGAAAACACTGCACACACTACACTAAACATGCAACACAACACCCACATCACAACATAAACAAAAAAACAACACACATACACAACTCACACACACATACACAACTCACACACACATAAGAAAACTCACTTGACTGAAACTCATTTCGTTGAAAGTTATAAATGGTCTTTTCGCCACTGTAGTGTGACCCTGGAGTTAGTATATAAAGTAAGGGGAGGTGTGGTGGGCACAGCCCCCCACATAGGGGGGTGTGGGGGCCAAAGCCCCCCACATATCTTGGTAATATATTCTCTTTTGGAAACAGTTATTTATTGAACCTGTAAGTATCACTGTCTATAGTTTAAAATGTTTATAATATGTGGGGGGTTACGCCCACCACACCCCCCAATGTGGGGGACTGTGCCCCCCACAACCCCCCTTACTTTATATACTAACTCCAGGGTCGCACTACAGTGGGGAATAGGCCATTTATAACTTTTAACAAAATGAGTTTCAAAGAAATGAGTTTTCAGTAAAGTGAGCTTTCAGTGAAGTGGTCCTAGTAATTTCATTTTCAGTCAAGTGAGTTTTCAATCAACCGTTGTAGACCCATATATATATATATATATATATATATATATACATTTATATATATATATATATATATATATATATATATATATATATATATAAACGTGAGCATGTGTGTATATAACTTCCTAAGAATAATACAGACAGAAGCCAAAAGCAAAGCTTCGCTTGAGTGTCATTAAAAAGGTATTTGCTCATGTGTGTGTGCGTGTGTGTATGTGTGTGTGTGTGAGTGTGTGTGTGTGTGCACGTAGTACAGAAATGAAAGACAGAATAAGCTAAAACAGAGCCCGGTTTTAATTACCTTTTTAATATATTCTACCTTGAACAGCACCTATAATATTACCATGGAACTGATAAAAAAATTCTTCGGTAAGCTTGATATAATGAAAGGTTAGAATCAACTACAGCTGCACTCAGACAGTTGAAGCCGCACCACATTCTCAACACATTGTTTTTGGAAGATATTAAATACTCTAATCTGAGTTTGGCTGCAGAATTGTAAGGAATGAAAGACTGATGTAGGTGGGGGATGAGTGTGGCTACAGAAAACGTGAGGTAGAGATTTAAAGTCATAGCACTGTGTATGGAAAAACTCCTGGAGAACATGAAAATTACTAAGAGATGTATAAGAAGGTGGAATGACACTAAATAGAAGCAATTGAGAATGGGCAGACTCAAATTTTGTCCTTCTCTATCTTGTCTTGCCTTCATGTGGTCATAGTTTCTTAGGAGGTTACTAGGCTAATGGCCCTAGGGCCCTTACAAGCCTAGCCAAGTTCAGCTATTGTTCCCTTAAGGGTCTAGAGATATGCTCTATGTTATAAGCAAATGTAAATCAGCACCAACTGTTCCTATCCAAACCCCTGGGGTCATTTTTCGACTTTCCAGCCAATCGTCAAAGTTACACTTAAAAGGGGTTAATGAGGGGCTCTGTTTAACCTGTATTGGAAGTTTATTCCAGAGCAGAAGCAACTTCTGGGAGACATATCTGTCTCTCTAGCAAGTTCTGTTGATGTCACATGCTAGGTTAAGGTCCCTAGAGTGAGTGAATCATGTACCATTTGACTTATGAATGTGCAGCATTTCCATTAGGGCAGGAACAGAGGTTACTCTGTATGCAAAGCACAGGTCACATCTGAGTAATCTATAAGATACAGGGTATAGTGACAGTGATTTCAGTCTGTTCATGTAGGACATGTGCTGAAGACCCTGAATTTTCTTTGTGAGGAACCTTTGAGGTCTCTCCAGTTGCTGCAGGTGCCTGTTTAGGTACATACCAAAGATATAACTGTACTCTATTATTGGCCTGATGAGGGAAAAGTACAGGGAGGTTATAACCTCTTTTATTCTGGAAGGTATGTCCTTGCTTATGAGGTGAGCAACTTAGAAGGCTTTCCTTACCATTGTGAAGACATGGTAATCAAACGTAAGGTTGATGTCAATCTGTGTGCCAAAATTTCTTATTACTGATTTAGCTCTTAGGATGATGTTATTTATATGGTAATCTGCAGGGACAACCCCTTTACCAAAGGGGATGCTAATGCATTTTTTTTGCATTGAATTTAGTCTTCGGCACCAACCATTGGTTTGCATAAGTCCTTCTTGTAGAATGTTGACATCATTTGGGGACTCAATGACTGCTCCCAGTTTGCAGTCATCAGCAAGCTTTGTCAGCCACAGACCTTTTGTTTTTGCCTGCACTTCTGAGAAGTAGATTCCAAACAATAGGAGCCCCGGCACAGATCTCTGTGGAACACCACTGGTAATGGGTCTGCTGGCGCAGGTGGAGTACCCTATTTTGACTGTATGTGTTCTGTTCGTGAGACAGTTTGCAACTCACTTGACAGTATATGGGTTGACCCCCAGATGGGTGAGTTTTTCAATGATGCCCAAGTGGAGGATTGTGTCAAAGTCCTTGGCCAAGTCTAGGTAGGCTGTATGCACAGATTTCCTTGAGGCTAGAGGGAAATTTTAAATAGGAATTTTGACTACACTTTTGTTTGTCTGCAGACAAATTCCCCAGTGCTTACCTATATATAACTCTGGTTTAAGGTTAACCATTTGAAATGTCAGGACCTGCTTTAGTGAGTCCCTAGTGCTAGGCCAAAAAAGAGAAACCTATATATATATGTCTAAGATGACCATTTCTCAGAATATTTCCTTTTCTCTGTGGTATGGTGATCTCAGAGTTAGTCTATATACCCTCTTCCACACAGCTAACTTCCCCTACCTTAGACTCTAACACATTTCCTTCACAAAGCTCATCTAACTGCAACCTCTCCAATACACATACACAGACAACTCTGCCCACTTTACCTTTCAACCATTTTCTATAACTTTCATAAAAAAGGTTTTACATAAACTAAAACCTTGTTCCTCCTCAGACGACAATCTTCCCCCAGAATACCTAAATCTACCTGCAGACGCAATACCATACCCAATCAGCATTCTTATTAATAAATCAATAACAGAATCCTGTGTCCCTAACTTATGGAAAATGGTGCATATTATCCCCTTACATAAAGGAGGTAATTCCACCGACATTGCAAATTTCCATTCCATAGCCATGCTGTCTCCCCTCTCTAAAGTCCTTGAATGATGTACATATACATCAACAATTTCTGCACTACCTTTTACAAAATAAGCTAATCACCAATATGCAACATGGATTTTGGCCAGACTGCAGTACTTCTGCTGCATTGCTATCATTTACATACACTGTCAATAAAGCTCACGACTCTAATAAACTTGTCTCTGCAGTATTTCTACTTCTATTAAAAGTCTTTGACATTGTCTGTCATAGTAAACTCATCAACCAACTTTCCAACCTGGGTTTATCATCTCTGTCTATTCAATGGTTCTCTAGCTACCTTGCCAACAGGCAACAAGCTATAAAATGGCAATGATCCATCTCTGCATATCTTCCCACTTCCACAGAAGTCCCACAAGGATACATCTTAGGCCCTTAAATTATGCAATATTTTTATCAATAGCCTACATTCCTGTTCTTGTGAAGACACCTTGATTCAATATTCAGATGACTCTACCATCATCTGCTGTTCAAACACCTTAACATACCTCCAAGAAATAACTTAAAAAGCTGTCATTTATTTATTTATTTATTTAACATTTGTTGACTGGGATAACCTGACTGAACTGTTGCCCTTTTTCATCTGAGGCCCGGGGAGAAAAGCTCCACAACTATACACAAAAATAATAATAGTAATAAAATAAAAATGGTACAATAACTAGAATAATAAATCCATAGCTTACAATATAAAAATGTACAATCTTTTGAGTCACAGGTTATGGAAAAGCACTGGTTAGTTCAAGATAGATTTGAATAGGCAAGTAAAAGCAGTTAGTCTCAGATATTTACAAGATAGTAACATTAATCACATCTGAAGAAAAGTTGTTTGGAGAATTAAATTATCAGGTGGTATAATTGAGAGTATTTATTTAAAAAAGTACAATTTAAGGTGTTTTACATATAGTATTTAACTTCATCTGCATTGAAACCTGGCTTACAAGAGCACAATTCCTACTCAATCTCCCAAAAAACAAACTCCTCCTCTTTACCCCCAAAACTCACACCCCTAACGAAGCATCTTTCAAAATTTTTTTGGAAAATAACAATGAAATTGAATTAGTCCACCATACCAAACTATTTGGAGTCATAATAGATGATAATCTTAAACTTGACCTCTGCATCCAAAGCAATATCAAGAAAAGTCATCAAAAACTTGGCATGCTATACAGAAACAAGCATTTTTCTTAGCATAGCCACAAAACTCACTCTAGCCAAAATCTACCTTTTGCCCTCCCTACTCTGTAGAGCACCAATTCTAACCAAGTTACAATCCTACATAAAAAAAACATACTTGAAAGCTGCTACAACAACATTGTCAAGTTTGCTACTAATAACTTATAACAGTACATAAAATCATACACAAACCATTAGCCTGTCCAGCCCTTAACTCTTTAATCAACATATATTTCGCTAAAAGAACCCTTAGATTGGAAGACCAACAACTTTACACCATAAATAAAGTGAATAACTCCCCTGGACAAAGCCTATACTCATACACAGTAGCAAAAAAATGAAACTCCTTATCTCCAACCACCAGAACTATTTCTAACCTACCCACCTTTAAATGCTCCCTAAAAGAATACTTTACAAAATCTTGGACCTGCAACAGTGCCAATCCTGGCTGAACTTACTATATTTCACTGACAACCTTCAACCTGGATCACATTTCACTACCCTCTCCAGCCTCCTACTCCACTCCTTTTTGTCATCCCCACTACCTAACCTTATTTAATTCATTTCTGCAGACCTTTCCTTTACTTCTTTCCTCCCTACTCACCTGAGCTACCTGAAGACACCCCACCCTGCACTCTTCTTATAATCCCCTTCTCTCCATCCTTCTTCCTTCTATAACCATAATATGAACACCCCTCTCATATTAAAACATCACTCAATGTCCCTTCACCGTATTTAATTGTGTAATCCCTAATATCTCTTTAAATATCTTATTAGAATTGTCTCAGATCTCATTTATCACTTACTAATCTATGTAACAGATAATATGACTAATGAGTTTTTCCTCACATATTTTCTCTGTAACTCACGTCATTCCTTTTCATTGCACTCAACTACGAAACATATGCTCTATGTGTTTTCTCATTACAGGATTTTTTTCACTAATGTTTTGTAGTGCAACATAACACTTTGTGATTTAAAATATCTGTATCTGCTGAAAATGGCCACTTTCTCACCCAGTTGGACTTTACCAGTAAACACATTTCAAATAAATAAATAAATAATTAAATATGTTGGTGGTGCGGGGGTACTGGTGTGCTTCCCTCCCCCCTGCAAAACAAACATTTAAAGAAGAAGATTAATGTTCAAATTTCAATCTTTTCCTGCATTTTCAGTTTTTTTTCAGCACGTTGGCACTTGGCAGTATGAATGACAACATCTCAATAGGGAGTTGAGTTTAAGTTTATATGGTTTTATGTCTTGGGAAGGAGGCATATGTCCAGACCCAAATAACTAAAAGGCATTGCAAAACATAATATTACCAATAAACTGAAAAGAGGTTAGGTCTTTACTTGTGGTGAAAAGTTACAACGCACATTTATTTCAAAAATGTCAGTCAGTGCATTAATGGTACCAGTAAGAAAAAAAATGAGAAAAGACATTCCTTCTAAAGCGGACTGAAGGAGAAAAAGTAACATTACAAAAAATAAAGTCTTAAGTTCTGAAACAGTTATGTGTTATATTGACTCAGAATGTGAAAGCAGTCTTGAGGTAGATACAAGTTCTGCGGGATTAGGAGCCATACATGACAAAAGATGGGGACATAATGACATAATTGCTGCATATGCAAGTACAAAAGGAACTTACAAAATGAAAAAGGAGCACTGCATTCTGCAGCCTTGTGAGCACTTTTGCATGTATTCATACTGAAAGACTTTCATACTAGTAAAATATTATAATCTGCTGTACTAGATGCTATTTGAATAAATTAAACTAAAAAAAAATATAGTAGAGCTGTATATTACTGTTGCTGGAATGTATGTTCATTGCTATGTAGAAAAAAGGGAGATGTATAACAGACTACATGTGAGAACAGCAAGAGCAAATCACAGAGAAAGTGGAACATTTTGAACAAGAGCTGATGACTATATCCACATGACAGATAATTGTGCAGTCCCAAGATCACTGACGTTAGAGGAAGGTGAATTTGAAATAGAGAGGTTTAGCATTACAGAAGGTAAAAAGTTATAGGTTCCATATTAAAAGCGCGAAAGCCCTAGTCACTGAATACTAAAACACCGACACATATTCCGCGAACTGCAAATACACTGAACGCCCTAAACTGCAAAATTCAAAAACTCGAACCGCCATAGTTGTCCCACCCCACCGCCCGCTACATACTACCTACCCAAACAAACTAAATAAACCACATACATACACTAACCAAAACCGTATTTGTAACCCTAAACTAAACCCTACTTCTATCCCTACACTAAATCTTGCATATACCACCATGTATGCACTTACCTTAACCCGCACCCTAACCCTAAGGTCCGTAACTATCACATACTTACCATAAGAAGTTATACCCAAACAAACTAAATAATCCACACACATACACTTAACAAAACCCTAGTTCTAACCCTACACTAAATCTCACATACATTACCATCTATGCACTTACCTTAACCAGCACTCTAACCCTAAGGTCCGTAACTATTGCACACTTACCTTACAGAGCTATACCACAGAAGGGCCAACCATGACGATTCGACATTTTGGATTTCACACTTCAGGACGATCGATGTTTTTGCAGTTCGAAGAAGATGTGTCGGCATTTTTGTATTTGGATAAGTACACCTTCGAACTTCTAATATAGACCCAAAGTTATGTATAAGGAACTACTGGTCCAAGAAATGCAAATGTTACCTGGCTGTTGAAATTGTAAAAACATATAAGAATTTTAAGAGTGGTAATGCAATTCTAGTTTAAGGACCAAGACAGCAAGCTAATTATCCCATCGACTTTGCAAAGAAGTTCTTTTGAGTGGTCATATGATTTACATCTGGAAAATAAGTGAAATTAAATCAACGAGTTAAAATATGGTTCCCAGGAATGGAATCTATAAAAAGGAGCATATTAAATATGCGAATACTGTGTCTATCAAAGTCAGCTTGATCAAACATCACTCTGGATATTATTTATTGATTCATTTATTTATTTGTGTTATGTATTTATTTATTCATTAATTTATATTTTATTGACAGGGTTAGTAGCATTATACCTATGACCTATTTTCAGATGAGACCCACGATAATATTATTTAGTGTCAGTGGAACAATAGGTAGCACATGCACCTTTGGTGCAGAAGGCTGTGAGTTCTATTCCCACACCAGGTAGAAAGATTGCTAATACTGCACTCCTGAGTATGTTGTACTTCGGATGGGATACTAAACTGAGGTACCATATATTTGAGTTTGTGGTACCTTAGATGGATGTAAAAGCTGGCTCCCTATCAAAATGTCAGTGCCAACAAGCTGAAAAAAAATGATTCAAAACACAGAAGACAGAATTTCAAAAATTGCTCTTCTCCTTTGAACTTCTGCCTCTCCATGTGGCAGGCAAGCCCCCCACATCCCCCAAACTTATATATACCAAGTCAGAGATCGCCATACCTTGGAGAAAAGGAAATATTCTAAGAAATGGCATCTTGGGCTTATTATATGCAAGTCCGATCTTTCAGCCATTCAGTCTCCATATTTTGGGACTCACTGTAGTGTGTTCAGACGTTTCAAATGATTATTTAAAACTTCCATGGCCCCTATCAAAAAGAGAACATTTTTGTTAAAACTGTTACGAGTATTACAGAAGAACAGAAAGAGCAGGACAAAATTGTTGTGTGGCTGTATGCTGCAGCATTATGAGATGATTCCCAGGTTAGATGAGAAGATGACAATTGGTGAGGGTAAAAAGGAAAAAAGAAAAAACTATAAATAGGCATGATATTACAGATAAAATTGTTTTGCATTTAAATTTCTGGTAGAATATGTAACAGCATTAATACAGTTGGGGAATGAAGCTCCTTGGTTTGATTATAGTTTTCATAATTAAAAATACAACTGAAATTAAAAGTGATTGTGTTATTTATAACCCCGGAGAGTAATAAAGAGTAAATGAAAATATATTTTAAACAGCAATGTCAGACAGTTCCTGTGATAAAAAATAGTTTATGATGATAGTAAAGTATGAGTGTCTTTGCATTTCATGGAATCTAAAGTTTGTTAAATGCTATTATAGTAAGTGAAAAGCAATCAAATGTTATATATTGAGGCTAACCAAAAGCATTTTTTATATTTCTCATTTAATTCAGAACTGCAACAAAAGAAAATGTGGACAATGTGGGGAATTTGGACATTCTGTAAGAAACTTAAGTTAATGCGTAGGAAATGTGGGGAGGAGGGTCACTTATGGTTTGACTACCCTATACTACAGCATGATGAGAATGAAAGTGAGATCAAAAGAGGTGAAGATGTTCAAATCACATATGAAGAAACACATTAAAAGAATGCCCCAACCCCGACCCTACACATTATGTTACTTAAAACCCTTTCTCTGACAGTAGCACTACACAAAACAAAGGACACAGAATACAAAGAACACAAATCATGCACACTACAGACTCCCTCGCCTTTCCTAACGCTTACTGTGCCATAACCCATGAACGCTTGCATGTTGAAAACTGCTATAACACAATCTTGCACACCTTTACAACCACCACTTTTTTATTCAAACATTAATTCTCCCCACTCCTGCTTACCTACACTATATAAAACTAAATTCAACCATATGTGATTCACTCAAATGAGCATTGACTCATTTGAACATTCCCTCTTTTCGTATGCCCACCAAAACCTTTGTACCGAATGGGATTTACCTTTTCAGAGAAGGAATCTAAAGGTAGTTTTATTTTTCAGAAGATATGAAATAAATTTAAGGCAGTACAAATGTCGTGACTTATTCAGATCATTTGAAAGTATGGGTTAGGACTCGGAACAATTAAGAAATAATCAAAGAAAAAGTAGTATTTAAGGGTCAACAGGCGATATTCCTAATTATGCAGAAATAAAAGCGGGAAGAATGGTGCTGTAGAAAGAACATATGCCAATGTGTTCTTTCTATAGGACAAAGCCTTACTGGTGTGTTAAGTATAAAGAAAAGTATAAACATGTTTATTTACAAGTGGAGAGAGATCAGAATGGTTGGGATGACAGAAATATAAAATGTTAATGAGAAAGAAAACATGAAATACAAGGAACAAGACAAAACGTTATGTAATGCATGTAAGGCAGAGAAACAACTGAATGCTTTGTTTTATATATAATGTAGGAAGACTAAAAGAGCTTGGCAGTTATTTAGGGAACATATTATACAGTAAGATTTTATAAAACCTGGCATGAATATAGTACAGTGAAATATAAATAGAGAATAAGAGGGATAAATAGGACATCAATTGTTATGAATAAGAGATGTGAAGAATTATTGACATTCAAAAGACTTGCAGTAGGTGGATAACACTATAACTTGTCCATAGATGTGTGTAAAGTACAGAAGAATGACTGTGGCAGGGCTAGTCATATGTTGGTGTTAACACTACTGTAAGTGATGACCACTGTTGATGTGACACCCCAACCCCATGTACAACATGGAAAAAAGGGGGGGGGGCTGGTACCTATACCAAAAGTGATGAAAGATCAAGTGATAATAGATAAAGTGAAGAGATAGTTGTGGGAAGAAGGGAGGGAAGATTGATCGGTAAGAGAAATAAAAAAGTAAAGGCAATTCAAGATACGGTGTAATTAAAAGTATTTATTTTGAAGTGAAATCTAATGTAATGTGATGAAGACTGTAATAATGAAGTATTCCTGCCCTTTTTAATAAATACAGTGAAATATTTTATATCCACCTTAATCCATTATGTTACACAGCAGTGTCTATTATGGAAAATAAATCCACTTATCTTGTGTGGGAACAGGACATGCAATCTCCTGATCTTCAAGACTTTGAGGTGAACTATGTGTTGAGCCTGTTTTAGTTCATTTAACGATATAGAGTATCTGATGCCACTGGTTGATGAGTCATCAAGGTTTCCTGTGGCTTACAATATCAAAAACCATTGCTTCAATACATGACCAGCTCTTCTCATCTTCTGAGATACCAAAAATAATAGTCTAATATTTAGTAGTTTCCCATATGAACAGTTTTTCACTAATATGGGAAATACAACATACAAAAGTGGCAGCATCATGTTGCTTGGCAAATGGAATAGTGGAAAAGCTTATTGTCATTGCTGGAAAATCTGTATGAATTGACAATGTGAATGGTGTTCATAGGTTCATAGGTTGGTACTAGGCTATCAGCCCTAGGGCCTATACAAGCTTAGCCATAACAATTCCCTGGCTATTTTTTCCCACACTATTTACTTCCCTGGACCCCTGTCTAGCAGGGCGACTGACGTGACCCCCGGGGTGACTTTCCTTTCTCCCATCCAATCGTCAAGGTTCCTTTTGAAGAGGACCAAAGAGGCACTCTGCTTGACATGTATGGGCAATCTATTCCAGAGTCTGGGGAGTCTCTGGGTCAGGAACCTATCCCTTCAGCATGTTTTGTTTATTGTGATGACAAGGTTTAGATCCCTGGAGCTTGTGGCTCTGAGGGATTGGGATTTCTTTAAGTGTAGCATGTCCAACAGCTCTGGGTTTGACATGGCCTTGTATGTTAAGCAGAGATCGCCTCTGAGTAGATGATATATGACAGAGTATAGCTGGAGTTTTTTAAGGCGGTCAGCGTAGGGCATCTGCTTTAGGCCTGTGATTCTTTTAGTGAGGTATTTCTGCGGCCTTTCCAGTTGTTGCAGATGTCTTGAGAGGTACATACCAAACGGGGTGTTGTATTCTATAATGGGTCTAATGAGGGATGAGTACAGTGGGACAATGACCTCCTTTTTTCTGCATGAAAAGCCCTTAGTGATGAGGTGTGCCACATAGAAGGATTTCCTAACTGTTGTGGCGATGTGGTTATCGAAGGTGAGACCACTGTCCACCTGTGTCCCTAAGTCTCTTATCACACTTTCGGTGTTTAGTGTACTGCCACCTATATGGTAATTCATGGATACATGTTTTTTCCCAAAGGGGATAACTATACATTTCTTGGCATTGAGCTTGAGCCCATGGCTCTGGCACCAAGCATCTGTTTCTGTAAGGCCCTTTCGTAGATTATCCACATAATTTGGGGATTCAATAATGGCTCCCAGTTTGCAGTCATCTGCGAACTTTGTTATCCAGAGTCCCTTAGTGTTGGCCTGTACTTCAGAGAAGTAGATGCCAAACAAGAGTGGTCCCAGGACTGAACCCTGAGGTACTCCACTTGTCACTTGTCTGGAGCTTGATTTGGAGTCGGCTACTTTTACAGTGTGGGTTCTATCAGTAAGCCAGTTGGCAACCCGTTGGATGATGTAGGGATTAATGCCCAGCTTAATAAGTTTATCTATGATTCCAGAGTGGGGGATGGTGTCAAAGACCTTGGCAAGGTCTTGATAGGCTGTGTGGACCGCCTTACCCTTGTCCATGGCTCTGGAGACTGATTCGAAGAAGTCAATCAGGTTCAGGAGACAAGATCGGCCCTTCATGAACCCAAACTGGGTGGGGTCCAGTGTTTGAAGGTTGCCAATGTCTTTGTTTATAAGTTCCATGATAATACGCACCATGGCCTTGCAGATAAGGCTTGTCAGACTGATGGGACGGTAGTTTCCGGGATCCAAGGTGGATCCCCCCTTGTGGAGTGGGATAACTGTAGCTCTGCGCCACTCAGTGGGCACAAAACCTGTGGTGAGGCTATGATTAAACATGACACTTAGGTGAGCTGCCAGTTCATATTGTAGTTCATGTAGTACACAGCCCAGGATGTCATCTGGTCCCATGGATGCTGTATTCTTGGCTTTAGAGAGTGTGTTTTTTTCCTGTGTGGCCATTATTACCGGAATTTGGCAATCTTCTGTTATTGAGATGGGCCATTTATGGGGTGAGAGGGGGGTGAAGTTGGCACTGAATCGATCTGCCAGGATATTGGCAATATCCTTGGGATCAGTATATTTAATGCCATTCTGTTTTAGCTCAGAGCAGATCTGAGCATTGCCCTTTAGATTCTTGACATAGTTATAGAATGCCTTGTGGTTGTCTTTGGAATCTTTGGCAATTTTATTTTCGTAACTAGCTTTGGAGGATTTTATGAGGGATCTCAGTTTCTTACTGAGGCTGGTAAGGAAGTTTTTTGCATCCTGGGATTTTCCTCTTTTCTGTAACAGTTTCTTCCTTTTGTTGTAAAGTTTGTTTATGGCAGGGGACCACCAGATTGGCTTCCTTTTTAATAGAAGTAACTATTCATAATGATAAAGGGGATACAACAATGATTTACATCCTACAAAAGGGGTGCCTTCACATACTCTGAGGTTTTGATACATTTATGAGAATAAGATTATATCTTAGGTGTAAAGGAGTGGATTCATTAACAGCTACACTAAGTGCATATATGTGGTGCAGTGCACTGCACACACTATAGCATGCTATTTGGTATTCATTAAATGGCTCTACACATAGTGTAGAGTCACCTCAAAACAAAGGGAAATGGCAGAATATGCTAATGAAAACATAAATAGCCAAATTACATGCCAATTAACCAATCCAACATGGCAGAGATATTCAGGAAGCTATAAAGCAATTGTGTACACTTACTGCTCACTTTTGCCCTGAACTCCAAAACCCTCTGGAATACAGGCATGATTACACTTAGAAAAAATGCTAAGTGTTGCTGCAGCTATCATTATCCTATGGGCAACAGGATTTTAATCAAGGTGCTGCTACTGCTGCTGCTGCCAGACCTTGGGCAAAAAGAAGACTGTTTAGATCCCATTGGACTTATGGATTGCATGACGCAGAAATTTCAGAGCGAAACAGGGTGGACAGGGAAGCACTAAAAGAACTATGCAACCTCTACCACACCCTACCTAGAGAAATCGTGGAGAACACATCCCGGTGAAACAAGGCATGTGTAGCATTACTTATACTAACTATTGATACTTTTCAGAGACCCACAGGGGATATATTAGGGTGTCACAGGATTCAGATTCTAGGACATTATATCAGTTTTTAAAAGATTCCTATCACGTAGTCTAACTTTTACAAGTTCAAACCACATATGGTCGAGATCATACGTTCGAATTTGTAAAAGTTTGAGCATTTGAATGGAAATCTCCTTAAGCGGAGGTTTCCATTCACTTCAATGTGGTGCAATCTTGGAGTTGGTATATTTAAGTAGCAGGGGGTGTGGGGGTGCTTGCTCCCCCTTGCTTACAACAAGTTATTGTTTTATACATTTTGTGGCTATTTTTTTTTACATAGTCGAAGTTCTGTGCCTTTGAACATAATGGTGTTCGGAGTTACAGAACTTCGACTAAGTATTAAATAGTTTTTAAATGCAGTGCTACAACATGCAAGGGGATCACATATGTTTCCCAAAAACTGCATAACAGAGAGCAAGAACCATGCAGGAGTTTTATGAAATAGCACACTTCCCACAACTTTTGGTACCATATATTGTATATATATATATATATATATTTGTATATATATTGTATACACATAGAAATAAAAGCACCATCTGGTGAACAGGGGAAGGAAGTGCATTAATAAGAAAGGATACCACTCTATAAACTGTCAGGTTGTCTGCACTGCCCAAGGGAGCATCTACAATTTGTGTGCAGGTAACCTAGGCAGATTTCATGACTCACACATATGACACACCTGCAAGCTGTACACAAAGTCTGCTAGGAATGACTTTCTACAAGGGCATCTAGTAGGAGGATGCAGGTTATGAACTGGAGTCCTGGCTCATGACACCAATGAGAAACCATCACAGCCTCACTGAGCAAGTAGTTGAGGGGGGATGGCATGAGGACAAGGCTGATACCAATGAAGTGAATGCATGTGAGTAAGACACATGATTATTTTTTAAAGTAGACAGTTGTCAGGGCCAGTAACATCACTGTTTAGATAGCTTGCATGTGTGTGATTTGGTATGGGCAAGTTTTTTTTTCAATGTTTGTGTGTCAAGAACTGTGCTAGCACTATGTCCTGGCATCTCGAATAGAAATATAATAAAATGTGTATTTGTGTTGCTCAAGTCAAGGTTTCAGTGTCTAGACATATCAGGAAGTGCCCTGCAGTAACTCTGCCCAAAGACTCACAGTCTGTGCTATGTTACACAATATAATTCTCAGGAAACAACGTTAATAAGGGCAAGGGGCAGGTCCATAATTTGGACCAAAGGTAGGGCCATCAGCAGCAGCAGATACAGATAAGGAGTATGATGGAGAACCACTAGCTGCAGATGGTGTTGGTAGATGGAGGTGTGCACAATATGCCTTGGCTCTGGCTAATGATAAAGGATAGCACAAACACTTAATACCTAGATCATAGCCTAAGATCCCATGCACATACAGATATAAAAACTGATGCCTGTCAAACTCCACAACCTTTACGTAACCATATAATGACTGTGTTCTGATAGCATCAGAGACAACCCTCCCCAAGGACAGAATTTGTACCTGAGTAATGACAAGGTAAGCGTGGAGCCTTTAAGGGAAACAAAAAATTATATATATATATATATATATATATATATATGGTTCTACCTGACATAGTCGAAACCACACAACACCGACAACCACATCACCGACACCACATATTCGACAGTCCATAAACACGAAACCACACATAACCGACAACGAAATAACCGACGGTACACAAACACGAAACCCCATACACTGCACACACCACAATAACAATTAAAAACAAAACACATCCCCATTCCACAAACCACACACACAACACAAGCACACCAAAATCCTTACAAGCCCACACTAAACCTTACCCTAACCCTAAGGTCCGTCACTATCGCACACTTACCTACCCGCTCCCTAACCCTAACTCACTTAACCCGCCTATCGCTCCCTAACCCTAACTCACTTAACCCACCCCTATCGCTCCCTAACCCTAACTCACTTAACCCACCCCTATCGCTCCCTAACCCTAACTCACTTAACCCACCCTATCGCTCCCTAACCCTAACTCACTTAACCCACCCCTATCCCCACAGACCGTCAATCTCCACACTTACCTGCCTCGCACCCTAACGTCCGTCACTACCGCATACTCACACAGCCTTTCCCCATGTCGGCATCCTCGGCGTTGGTGTTGTCATCCGTCGTGTCGGTCTTCTGCATTGTCGATGTTCTGCCACTCGCGATTCGCGCCGGTCTTCTTCACTTTCGATCTTCTGGAGCTCCGGATTCCGATGTCGGTCTTCTGCGCTGTCGACGAAGTCAGGTAGAACCATATATATATATATATATATATATATATATATACACATACAAATACACTCATGTGGAAATATGTATATGCCCCTTAGTAGAGCATTTATCTGAGGTGTACAGTTATGAGAGTAATAGCTTATATGACTGATGTTTGCAATATACAGCTATATTTCAGCTGACCCCTGTATATAAACCATGGAACAGGTCAACGATAACATGATTAGTATAAGTATAGCAATAAGCCAAACTGAAATATCTACTGATTCAACTGCATTATTTACAATAGTAACTGAACTACAGTGAGGATAAACTATCATTCACAAATGAGTAGAACCAAGAAATCAAAACCTTTTCTTCTGTGATACATATTCATAAAAGGAAGCTTGTTTGTAAGCAAGCATTAGCTATTCATTCTGTTCATCAGACATATATGTAACTTTAAGTCACAAACATGTGCAAAGGGAAGGGCACAGTCATCATCACTTGCACAGGGTGGTTGAGGAGGGATTGCAGCAGGGCAAGCCTGATACCAAAGAAGTGAGTGTGTGTGATTAAGAAACACAATTATTTATTAAATTACACAGTTGTCAGAGCCAGTAACAAGAGCTGTATAGGACATAACAACACTGTTTAGATAACTTGCATATGTGTAAGGTGGTATGGGCAAGTTTATTTTTCAGTGTGTGTGTGTGTGTGTGTGTGTGTGTGTGTGTGTGTGTGTGTGTGTGTGTGTGTGTGTGTGTGTGTGTGTGTGTGTGCATCTGTCTATCTTTCTGTCTACATGAACAGAATTAAGCATAGTGCTAGCACTATGTCCTGGCATTTTGGATAGGTGTGAGCCTTGCATAGTACAGTGGCCAATTTAGTATCATTGCCCCTGATTGTGAGAGCTACCTCTGCCAGGAGTTGCACTGCTACTTCCATGGTCCTGGCTAGAAGTTAGGGTGCTACCTGAATGTGAGTGATGTCTGCTTAATGGGCTCTCATCTACATTCAGGACCATAACCCTCTGCCTACAATGTCTAGGTATGGACACTGAAATCACTGACAGAGCAGAAGTAGTGCCACTACAGGAGTGGGATGTGCCATAGCCATGTTGACTAACACCAGACAATGTAGGGGCTCTCTGGCATATGGTTGCCTACCTTTCCCCAGCAGACATTCCATCACAGACACTGCTTGATCTAGTATGCCAGTCATCCTGCCCAAGGACTCAGCCACATGGTCCAGGGAATCATGCATGTCAGAATGTGACATTTGGTACTTGCATTATCTCTTTTGAGGTCTGGTGGAATGTGCCTGTGCCTCCATTACAGCCCTGCACATACATCTGTTGACACCTAATGACACACTAGCATCAGGAGAAGGGTAGACAGCAGGCCTCCTCCAAGAATTTCGACTAAACCTCCTGTTTGGAATCTCAACCTCATGATAGCTATGGGGAGAACCAACCAGCTCTGCATCCGGAGTAACCACACTACCCTGATCAACTGTGTTATCTTCAACCTGTCTTATATTAGAGGGCTCCATTGCATAGGTATATGTAGGCATACTGACTGTGTCTGAAATTTGGGCAAGAATTGTGGGACTACACCCTCAGTGTCAGACTGACCCTCTACACCTCCAGACTGTGTCTCTTCATTGCCACCATCATTATCAGAGGTTATAGATACTCTGACATCAGGTGGTAGGAGCTCCACAGTGCCACTATCAGGGTCATCTATGATAACTACAACAGATGCTAAAACAATACAAATATTAGTCACAGTTAGACCTAAATCTAACTTATATACACTAATAATAAAAATGTGTGCTTACCATGTGCAGGTGGTCTTGCAGACAGATATTCAGATGTCTCTGTATGTAAGGAAGGAAGAGAAAACAAGGCTGATAGGTATCACAATGCAAATGACACAAGAAACAAAAACAATCCGCTTTACATCTGCATATTAAAAATCATCTCATACAAAAATCTGCTGACCAGTTGAATTCCACCCTCTAAAACATCATCCTCTATCTCTCTTGTACTGTATTGTCTAACCCACACTTATTTCTGGCTGTAGATATATCAGACATGTAAGATATATGCATATAAAGATATCTAGAAGGACAGTTAAATTATTTTTATTTTTCATACCTAGAAGTTCTGTTTGAGACGCTGGGCAATGATTTTGTGTGAACACTCTGCTGAGCTGTCTGGATCTCTGACAGTGGACATGAACTCCACTGTTTCAGTCAGTGGTGGCTCAGTAGCAGGACCCCCATAGCCATCTGTTTCTGGGCCACTGCAGCCAACCTACACTGGGCAGACCTGATCATATCACATGTGCTGTGTCATATGTGGGATAATTTCCCCCATGTTCTCTGACATTATTGATGTCATCACTTCCATATTCTGTCTCAGGTAGATTGTGGCACCTCTACCTCTCTCTAAGAGAAAAGCTCCATGATGACAGAAGGTCTGGATAGTAATCTCACTTTCTACATCAGTAAATGCAGGCACAGATGTCTTAGGCACCATAGCCCTGTTTGAGATGAAACAGAAAATAGACACAATGAAATGTATAATTCACAGAGAGGATGGCTTTGAACTCAGTTATGTATGAAAGTATGTATCCATCATGCACACGTTAAGACAGCCTCTCCTACAAAATTAATAAAATTAACCAGAAATATAACAGCTTTGTAATGTGGACAACAGTTGTGTAAATGTATAATACATCATAGCATTAACAATAGCTATTCACAATGTACAGAGAGAAATGGAGAAAACTTTTTTTAGTGGCATCTCTACTGGTGTGGAGGGCAGGCAGGTACATATCACAATTGTTGTGTTAGCTTTTACCTTAAATAAAAACAAGACAGATTTTCCTCTCTTTCAGTGGTATTTATTACACACGTGTGGGAGCCTCATGGAAAGTACCTGGGAGACTCCCAGAACAAAGGAATGCATAAGCTTATTTACTGGTAATACTTGTTGACAATACAAAAATATAGATTGGACCAATTAGATCAGTACAAAAGACAATTAACCAATCAGTGGTTTACCCATAGGCTTAAAGCAATTCACATTACTACATCTCTAGGCAGAAAAAGAAAATCAGATGCACTTCCATATAAGGCACATTTCCTGCTTTCAAGCAGGCTCTTGTTTTTAAGTCCTTTTCCTCTATTCGCGGTTTACTCAAAGTTCACAGTACAAAGTCCATCTTAATGCAAGCAGATTGTCACATACTCAATTTCCTTAAACACATGCTTTGGCTGTTCTTATTCTACAATCCCCCATTTGATGCTGTGTAAGCATCACCATTTAATCTATCATACATCTGCCCTAAGTCTAACATGACCATGTGGCTGGTTCCTTCAACATTGTCACACATTTTTATTTCATCATCTATATTTATAGCTGCAGGCATATAAAACTTTGGTACCTTTTTAGTAGTTTTGAAATACATTAATTTTAAAATCAATGCTTTGATTAAAAACATAACAAGAAAGGCAATAATAGCTAATACTGCAATTAATAAAATTAACTTCAATAGTCTACCTCCCCAACCTGAAAACAGGTTGGTTAACCATGCCATGTTGAGTTATCAGCCTCCTTGGCCTTAGAGAGTTCGGAGACTCTCTGAATAAGTTCAAGATGACTTTCAATTTTGTGCTAATTGTCAGGAATAAATGTACAGCACTCCTCCTGGATTAAAGTGCAAGTTCCACCTTTCACCGCTAGGGTGACATCGAGAGCCATACGGTTTTGGAGGACTACAACTCTCATAGTAGTCATTTCATCAGTCACTAGTTCCAAAGCAGAGAATGTGGCATTGCTTAGTATTTCAAGAAGCTTAGACAGCTTTCTCAATTCCCAAATTGATTTTACTGCTCTGTATGCTGGAATTATTCCGGCCCACGATGTGACGTCACCACCCAAGTCCATATGGGATAGTCCTTTAGTGCCAGCATGAGCCAAGTCATGATGATAAATCCATGAAGCGTCAACTTGGCCTACCAGATTGGCAGGCTTTTTGACCTCTCAAACGTTCTGAATTTTTCCTTGAGGTAAAGCAGATACATGTGGGATAGCTGAGACTAAATAACCTAAGAAACAGCTACCAGACCAATTTCCTGGTAGCCATTTATAGGCTTTTCTACCACATATAAAATACAATCCTTCTTCCAAGAGCATAGTGGAAATGTTTGTAGTAACATTATTATTGAACACTACTTGGGAGAATACAGCATATAAATCTAACTTAAGTCATGAAAGTTGTGAATAATTTGCCATTGTAGGGCTATTTTCAAAGATCCATACCTCTTTTGGCCCCAGCATCATTTCAGTCACATTACAAGTCTGCCGGTCTGAATAATTCTTGAATGGTGCAGATACAGAGGCCCACCACACTGAATAGGAAATAGACTTATCCCGTGCCATAACGTTAATTGACTGTAAGGCTGTGTAGTTAGTAATGGCACATACTCTCTGAATTGTTATAGTGCAATTACTTGAGCCGACTTCTTTTATCCCTTTTTGTTTTAGGCATAAAATGCCTTGCTGTCGATATTCCAAAGTCAGAGCTACAGTTTGATTTGAATGTATCTTTTTACACAATCCCCCAGAAATGTTAAAGAAGATGATGGAATAGTTTTCAGTAGGTAAAGGACTAGCTGCCATTTGCGGGCCATCATGCGAAGTGGGAAGATCTGCAAAAATCCAGCAATCAGAAACATTGAAGGTAAAAGCATAACCATATTTGATGGCTTGATAGGTGTTGAAGGGTGGATGCCAAATAGCTTGCTTGGTTTGATGCATTGATGGAGCAGGAAATAGAAATGGCCACATTAAAAATAACAGTACAACAAGAATGACCAGTAGAATGGCTGTCCAATATTTTTGCGGAAATGGTTGTTGCGCCTGCGTGGTCTCAGGAGTTTGAAGTTTCCCAAAGGGGTAGATGTTAGGCATCGTCAGGTACTGGAACAGTTCTACTTCGAGTATGAGTAGCAATGGGAGGAGAATCTGGAGATGAAAAAGGTAAAGGCTGTTGGTCTTCAGACGGCACAACTTTTTTGATGTGTGAAATGTAGATCCAAGTAGGAGATCCTTGTAGTCGCACAGCAGATGACGTCGTCAGAAGAACCAGGAAGGGCCCTTTCCAGTGTGGGTGGAGTGCTTTTTTTCTAGAAAAGGACTTAACATATAGCCAATTGCCTGGTTGTAGGGCAGATGACAGGAAAGGATCTGGAAGATGCTCAGCAGTTGCTACTTGTCGATGGTGAAACTAAAAAGGAAACAAGAGATTTGCAGTACAAAAGAACATCATTATCAAATGCATCATATTCAGAAAGTGGTGGTGGTGGTGTCATGGGCATACACAGAGGGCGACCCATGAGAATTTCATGAGGAGAAAGACCCTTAGTAGGATGTGGTTGTGCTCGCATAGAAAGTAAGGCTAGTGGTAAGACCTGCACCCAAGTTAGGCCTGTTTCTGAAGTGACTTTAGCAAGTCTAGTTTTCAAGGTCTGATTCATTCGTTCAGTAATACGTGATGCCTGAGGCCTATATGGGCAATGACATTTCAAAGTGATGCCTAACATTGTACACAATGATTCAACTAACTGAGCAGTAAAATGCATTCCACGGTCAGAGAATATTTGACAGGGAACACCAAAATGAGGTATCAGTTCATAACACAATTTTTTTGCAACTGAAATAGCATCATTTTTAGCACATAGGTAGGCTTCTAACCACCTCAAAAAATATCAACAACAGTCAAAACATATTTAAAATGAGTGCAAGGTGGGAGTTCAATAAAATCCCACTGTAAGGCATAAAATAGTCTCATTGGTTTTGGCACTGGTTGAGCGGGAGCCGTAGTGTCTTTCAAAATATTATGCTGTAAACAAATGGAGCACGTGCTCAAAAAATGTTGCACAGAAGCAGAAAGTGCTGGGGCAAACCAATCCTTTTGGATTTGTTTGATTAATGCTTGTACCCCTACATGAGCTGGCAAATGATATGCCTTTATAAGAGAATTTAACATAGCTATGGGACAAATTAATCTGCCATCAGGATGCTGCCAAATTGAATCAGAGCATTTGAAACAGCTTTGAGCCAGCCATGCTTTTCTTTCTGATTCTGATGCTTCATTTTGTAAAGTTTTTAAAACAGTAGTGTCAAAAGTAACAATTTGTAAAATAGGCTGCAGAAATCGTCCCTGAACAGTGTGTGAAATAGCAGCCTGTTTGGCAGCCCAGTCAGCCAAATTATTTCCCTTAGCTACTAGGGAATCGTTGGACTGGTGAGCTGCACACTTAACAACAGCAATTTCAGAAGGTAGTAACAAATCCTGTAATAGGTGATCAATGTACAGATAATTTTTAATAGGTGCCCCAGAGGATGTCAAAACCCCCCTTTCCTTCCGTAAGGTACCAAAATCATGAACAACACCATGGGCATAACATGAATCAGTATAGATAGTAACAGATCTGTCTTTGGCCATTTTACATGCATGCAAAAGTGCCACTAATTCCGCAGCTTGTGCGAATGTGCCAGGTGGTAATTGTCCAGTTTGTAAGACCTCAGATGGTGAGCAGACTGACCATGCAGCCTGGAGTTTACCAGAATTATTTCGTAAGCAGGATCCATCCACAAAGAGAACTAAATCAGGATTAAGCAAAGGAACATCTTGCATATCTAACCTGGGAGAAAGAACAGTGTTAACTACAAGCACACAGTCATGTGGTTCACCCCCGTCACTAGTTGGAATCAATGAAGCAGGGTTTAGTGGTGGGCAACATGTAATTTGCACAGCAGGATTACTTAATAAACTTAACTCATATTTAGTGAGGCGAGCATTAGAAAGATACTGTGTTTTTGTTTTTAAGAGTAACGCTTGCACTGCATGAGGTACTGCTACTATAGTATCATATACTAAAATCAATGGTGCCACCATATCGATCAAAACAGCAGCAGCTGCCACTGCTCGTAAACAGGGTGGATAGCCAGAAGCAACAGGGTCTAACTGAGTACTGCAATATGCTATAGGTCGATAGCCCCCCATGCGCGCTTGTGCTAGCAAACCCAGGGCAGTCTTGTACCTTTCACAACAGAAGAAAACAAATGGTTTAGAATAATCAGGGAGCCCCAGGGCAGGTGGGTTTATCAGTGCTGTTTTAATAGCCTGAAAAGCATTTTCATGTTCAGGGGACCAAGGCAGAGGATCTGTGACTTCCTTTTTTAGAAGCTGTAACAGAGGGGCTGAAATTTCTGAAAAATTAGGCACCGACTGTCTTCAATAACGTGCCAGGCCGTGCAACCCCCTGAGTTGTCTATGAGTTACAGGGTGAGGGGCAGTCTGAATTAAGGTGATCCTACTTGGAAGTACTTGACATGAACCCATAGAAATGATGTGTCCCAAGTATTGTAAATTTTCTTGATAGAACTGCACTTTAGATTTATTTACCTTAAAGCCTCAATCAGCTAAAAACTTTAAAACTAGAAGGGAATCCTGTATACAAGACTTAGTATCTTGTGAAGCTATAAGAATATCATCTACATACTGGACCAAAACTGAACTTGGTGGTAATTGTAAATACTGTAGTTGCCTGTGCATCTCTCTAGAGAATAGGGTTGGAGGTTCTACATATCCCTGGGGTAGTCGGGTCCAAGTATACTGTTGGCCCTGCTAAGTGAATGCAAACAAATACTGACTATCATAATGTACCGAAATAGAGAAGAAAGCTGATGAGATATCTATAACTGTAAAACAACATGCTGTAGGTGGCATACAGCTTAAAGTCATAGCTGGGTTTGGTACGATTGGAAAAACAGGCAAAACAGCTTTATTGACTTCTCACAAGTCTTGCACAAATCTGTAAGCTTGTTTACCAGGTTTCCTTACTGGTAGTATTGAAGTATTACATTAACTTGTTGTAGGTACTATGATTCCTTGCTGTTCCAATGCAGAAATGATGGGGGCAATACCAGATGTAGCCTCAGTAGTCAAAGGGTACTGTGGCACCTGAGGTAACTTTCCCCCAGGTTTTAAGGTTGTTTTTACAGGAGTGGCTGAAGTCAGAAATCCAACATCATTATCATGAATGGTCCATAGATGAGAGGGTAATGAATTTAAATGCTTATTTTTATTGAGGTCAGACTGCATACATATTGTTTGCAGAGTGACAGTTTCATCTAAAGTAGCCAGAATACTATTTTCTTTATCTGAAGGTACTTGTAAATATACTCCATCAGCTGTGCAGAAAATGGTTGCTCCAATCTTACAGAGCAAATCCCTCCCCAATAAATTAAAAGGTGCTGAGGGTCCTACTAAAAATGCATGCTTGTCCTGTAAAGGTCCCAAAGTTACTGGGACTGGGACAGTTTCAGAATATTCAATAGGGATACCAGAGACACCTACCCCTCTAGTTGTGTTACTGGAGAGGGGGACATTTATTGCTGCTTCACCAGCTAACATAGATTTAGTTGCTCCAGTGTCAATTAAAAATGGGTATGGTTTATTTTTGTCAAGCAACATAACATGCGGCCCATCTTGATCCACAGGAATGAAAGGGCACAACTGCTGTTGTCTTTGTTCAGGGAATCTTCATTGTGATGGCTGCCAATTGGATGGGGTCCAATTAGAATTCCACTGAGGTGACGTATCAGTGGGTGGGGCAGGTTGTTCAGCCAGATACGGACATTCATTTCTCCAATGGCCTACTTCGCCACAATTGAAACACTCTGTCTGATTATTATGTATAACTTTGGGGCGGGGCTGATCATGTTTCCTGCCAGATTTGTCTATTTTAATTTCCCGCCTCTTGGCATCTACCTCTCCATCTTCCCTGTCCTTGTCCTCCCCGCCCATGCTGCCCCAAGGCAGTACACATCTGAATCTGTGCCTTAACTTATTTTTCCTGTAATTCTTTTTTTCTCCCTAAGTGGTCAGAGAGGTATTGCACTTGTGTGACCAATTCATGCAATCCAAGACTAGGTCAGTTTAAACATACTTCCTTTAACTTATCCCATACTTGCGGGTGTGACCCATCTACGAAGGCGGATAACAATCCACTTTGTGCTGGCCCTTCGGTGGGTTCTGGGTAACCAGAATGAGCATCAAAGGCTTCAGTGAGATGATTTAAATACTCATACACAGGTTCATCTTCTTTCTGAAGAACTGACTTGATTTTGGACCAGTTGGGTGTGAAAATACATATAACCAGCTGCTCTACCTCTTTCTGGCTCCTTTATGGTTCCCACAGTTGCTCCCATTTTTACACAATAAGCTGTACTGTATTTTATAGATTTAGCTGTGATGTTTTGTAAGTGTCGTTTTCCCCAGTCTCGTATCTCCTTTCACTCTTATGTCACCAGTTTTTCAGTTTAACCTACACTCATACTGCACAATCAATAGCAGAAAAGAAATACATGCCACTTACCTCAAAATGACTGAATGAGAGGAATTATTTTATTCCTGCAAAGTTATCAATACCAAATTTTAAAGCAAGCGAGTACAGGAAATGAAAGAAACACCACAAAACAGAAAATTTTGTCATGAGCCCTTTCACTAGCAGTATTTCACTCAATCCCTGACTGCTGCAGTTGTTGTCAATTCAGATCCGAGTCACAGTGCCAATTGTTGTTAGCTTTTACCTTAAATAAAGACAAGACAGATTTTCCTCTCTTTCAGTGGTATTTATAACACACGAGTGGGAGCCTCATAGAAAGTACCAGGGAGACTCCCAGAACAAAGGAATGCATAAACTTATATACTGGTAATACTTATTGGCAATACAAAAATATAGACTGAACCAATTAGATCAGTACAAAAGACAATTAACCAATCAGTGGTTTTCCCATAGGCTTAAAGCAATTCACATTACTACATCTCTAGGCAGAAAAAGAAAATCGGATGCACTTCCATATAAGGCACATTTCCTGCTTTCAAGCAGGCTTTTGTTTTTAAGTCCTTTTCCACTATTCACAGTTTACTCAGAGTTCACAGTACAAAGTCCATCTTAATGCAAGCAGATTGTCACATACTCAATTTCCTTAAACACATGCTTCGGCCATTCATGTTTTACACAATGCTAACACATTCCTTGGGCTACACATGTAAAATTACCTGACCTTGCTAAGGAGTTATACTACACTCTTCTGTTTAAATTCCTAGAAAATAAAATTTACACAATTATGTCAGGTAGCATTCTTTACAAACTTTTGTAATGCAAACAAATAACTGATATATATGGGCTATGCCAACAGTAAGTGATAAAGAAAATGCAGACAGATAAATTAATGGCTGTATTGGGCATTGTAATCCATCACTAATGTTAAACTATAAGCTTTCTGTAAAAATAGCAACATACCTTGACAAAAAAGCAGTTTAGAGAGTAGATAAATCTCCTCAAAGTGTATATAGCAGTATGGAGCTTCCTGGATCCAAACAGTCTCCCCATTATGATACAAGCTCCTTTGATACACAATTACCTTTATATAGTGCAGCTTCAGCCCTATGAGCATTGTGAGTATGCAAATGGGGTGTTAATTCATTAGCATTCATGAACAGGACAATCTGAACTAAGTACAGGGAAGGTAAAAATGGTGTAAGGATCTACACAATTGTATGCATATGCATTAGCACTGCAAGGATGAAGATTGAGAAATGTTACCTGCTAATGACTTACAGGTATCAATGATGAGTCTGTCTGATGGAACAATCAGGGTTTCATAGTCTTCTCTCTTTGATGTAGACTTACTAAGGGCATGTCAGGAAGAAGATACTTACCAAAATGTTTGAAAGTGCAGTGAATGAGTAAAGAGACCAACATTACTAATGTTCAAATGATGTTTTTATAACCACAGTTCCTGTGCCTTACTAAGAAATGTTGTACATATTTAAGGAAGTACATTACTCATTGAAACAGATACCATATACAATAAAATGAGATAGTATTGCTCTTATGAAAACATAGATAAGGGGATGAGGCACCCTAAATAAAGACAGGAATAAAACTGCAATGTTTGCACTATTTATTTAATATTGTGTGAGTACATGGTATACTAACTGTTGTCAATATCCCACTCATCGACACATGTGGATGACAATGACAAAGGACAACTTTCAGAACTTGTTTCTGTTGCACTTTTAATGTGACTGGGGTGCCACAGTACAAAGAGAGAAAATGGCTGACTTCAATAATTGGATTAGTTTCTGGTGTCATTCCAAGGGGATACAGTATCTGTCAGCCTGGGATGACATGATCGATAGACCTTGATGCTTTGCCAAAGATGGTCTTCATCTGTCACCCCTGGGATTTTGGCTACTGGCTAAGGCTCTTGCCACTCTCATAGTGCCTTTTTTAGGCAGTGTCTCAAGAACAAAATTCCCAACATAAAAACTCCATCTAAAAAAAACCTCAGGGTTATGCTGCTAAATGCTAGAAGTCTTAACATGAAACTGCACTCACTGGAAACAGTCCTCACCTTGGAAGACTTAGACATTTGTGCATCACAGAGACCTGGTTAAAGACTATGGAGAGCACCCCAATCATACTGGGCTACATCTCCTTCCACACATTCAGACCACAAACCAAAGGCATGAAAACTAAAGGAAGTGGTGTATTAATATTCATTAAAGATAAATACACCTCCAGATCGGATAAACAGTGTGATTCCCTAGAGATACTTCAGGTGCAATTAACTGTTAGTAGGGCATCTATTCAAATAATTTCCAGCTACAGGACCCACTTCATGAATCAGAACACCCACTCTGCCTATTTGGATCTACTTGAGTCTATCAAGATACATCCGAACACCCTGGTTTTGGGTGACTTTAACTACCCATCCATTGACTGGATGAATTACTTGTGCTCTAACTGACTTGCCCAAAGGTTCCTTGACTTTGTTAACTCCAATATACTGGACCAACTAGTTGACACCCCTACAAAGGGTGCCAATATCCTGGATCTGATGCTTACCAATATGGAGACCACTGTAGCACCCCCCCCCCACTGTGAGGTCTTCTTTAGTGAGATCTGTCCACAAATCAGTCTCATTCGAAGTAACTATCACACCCACCCCTCCAAAGCAGATTATAACCTCTTACAGGATGGTATAAATAGCTTTACTGTACCTCCCCCCTCAGATGGAATTGGCAACTATGCAGAGTTATACACCAATGCCTTATACAATCACCTGTATAACTGCACTGACTCTGACGTACCTGATAGGACCAAAACAAACTCCTCAAAGAACAGCAAACCTGCCTGGTGGACAGCTGCCATTAACAAGCTTTACAATAAGAAGAAGGAATTGCTGTCTAAGAGTAAGAGTGAGCGAGCCCTAAACTGGAAACACTCCCTCTTCAGTTTAAAACAAGCAAATATGACTTCTTGTAAAGTCCTCCAAAGCAAACTATGAATCCAAATTAGCTTCCTCAATTAAGGACAACCACAAGGCATTCTTTAGTTACATCTTTAACCTAAAAGGAAAGGCCCAGATTTGTGCCAAACTGGTAGTTAATGATACCACATATACTGAGCCTGTGGACATAGCTAACCTATTAGCCGACAGGTATTCTGAAAACTTCACCCCCTGGTCCTTGCCACAAATGCACCATGACATCCTTACCACCTGTCCTCTACCTTGTATCTCTAAAGAGAAGGTCATAAACGCGCTCTCTAAGGCCAAAAACACAGCATCTATGGGACATGATAACATCCCAGGTTGCATCCTACATGGGCTCAAACAAGAATTAGCAACACCTCAAAGCAAAAAAAATGTATTATCATCCCTTTCTGTAAGTGCAATGTTCCTGCTAACTACCACATTAATAACGTCACTCAAGTATACACTCAGTGGTGAGATACCTGGGCATGCAATTTGACAGCAACCTTACCTTTGATCACCATGTCTCCACAGTGGTAAGAAGGGCATTCTATATTGCTTATCTCATAAGTAAGGGCATTGCATCCAGAAAAAAAAAAGAAGTTATAACATCTTTGTACTCTTCCCTCATCAGTCCGATAATTTAGTACAACACCCCTTTTGGTATATACCTTTCCAAGCACATGGAGCAATTAGAAAACCACAAAGGTTCCTCACAAGGAAAAATCAAGGTTTTATGCATCTGTCCTATGTGGATTGTCTGAAATCACTGTTACTTTATTCTGTTAAATACAGACTACTCAGATGCACTCTATGCCTTGCATATAAGACAATCTATGACCCTGTTTAATTAGAAATGCTGCATTTCCGCAAGTCAAATGGTACACAGGTTACTCACTCTAAAGACCTTAACCTGGTATGTGACATTAATAGAACCTGCTGGAAGGACAGATTTGTCTCCCAGTGGTTACCACACCTTTGGAATGGACTCCCACTTAATGTCAAACAGAGCAACTCATTTTCCCTCTTCAAACGCAGTCTGGATGATTGGATGGATAGCCGTAAATTCACTTCGGGGGTTCCACCTGTGTCCCTCTTGGACAGGAGCAATTTGTGCTGATCATTGAAATAAGGGTAGAACTTGGCAAGGCTTGTAAGGATTCTAAGGCCATTGGCCTAGTAACTTCCTATGATCTTATGATCAAGTCCATTGTTGCTTAAATAGTGTGACTGTGATTGCTGCCATATGCAGTTGGCTACCTCATAACCACTGTTATGTACACTTCCACTTGGAAGATGTATTTTCAGTAGCACAGTGTTAAAACAGCATATTCTAGCATCCACAGGGAAAAAAATATTTTAAAAAACACAAAGATTAATGCTTACTTAACTGCAATATTTCACAGTTGCAGTACAACTTCTCCTGTGGTGCATGACTTTAATACTGTGCTTTGTAGGTTGTGCACCTACATAGATAGAAGACTTGAGTTCAGCTGTGTGTGTCTTTCACTCCCATAATGTGTAGACTACTCTTCAAATGCATATACAATATGTAGCTGCACAGTGTTATTGTGCCGCCAACTATTTTTTAGCATAAACATCCAGTTAATAAACAATAGTGATGTCATCCATTCAACTGTGCACTGTCACAGCTCTGCATCACCATCTCTTGTGGCACTTGTGATTCAGACACTAATCTTAAGCTTGTGATCCTAGGTAGTTAGTTCTAATCCAGCCATTACTGCTCAGACTAGATTACATTAGTCTTATTGTGACTGCAAATGTTGCCAACACTGTTGTCTAGCACATCTGCTGTGTACATGTATAGATGTTGATTCCTCTTACAAAAAGCTATGATAGTTATGTCATCTAGTAATACTTTTATTCAGAGTGATGATGACATGTGATTACATTTTCTTTGCAACTCATTATTACATGTCTTCAGCCAAACATTTATTACTGCAATTCTTTTCTTGACACAATACAGCTTTACGGCAGGTGAGAGTTTACATAAAATGATTCTTATTGTATAGCATGTTGCCAGATCATGAGAAAGTATAATTGGGCCTTTATTATGACATTTTCTTGTCTGTTGGTGCTGTTATGTTATTGTTTCCTGTAATTCCTTGTCAGCATGTCCAGTATAATCACGATTGAAATGTGTGCCATTTACCAATGGAAATCTTGAAATCATGAAATGTCATCAGATCTGTGTTGTCATTTGTCACTTATGTAAGGTGAGTGTTATTATATTACCATTTAGCATTTACATGACTAAACAACATGCTAGTCAATTACAGGTGATAATCCCCTTTCCTTTGATTGCAAATAGTTATTGACAAAAACATGTCACTTTCTGATATGCATGATGCAACAGCTATAAGGTTTATTTTTTCTTGTGTATACATGCTGAAGAGGAGAATACAGTAGTGGTGTCAGATAGCATACATTAATTCCCAGTGTATACATCTTATATGCAATAACTGCAGTCTATGCATTTATCCCATAAGATATCCAATGTCATTGTTAACTGTTTTCTCAAATTAGAATTTTATTAACTTGTATATCACATTAATTCCCCTTTATTACACTGTAGATGTATGTCCATCTCATATCCTTTATTAGCATGTCAGTTTTATTCATGTGCATATGTCAAGTACTGTAACTGAGACTATCATTACATTAGTATGTCAATATTTATGTTACAAATGTTTCTTTGACACTTTAGCATGGCTTGCAGTATCTGAGTACATTTTTCCCATTTCCCCTCCCCTCTTAATTACTTCTGCAGTACAACCAATGTTATTTGTGTACGATTTCCCCATTTCATTTTCCGTCCTTTAGAATTCTTTTTCTGTTCTTGCCATTAGCATTTCAGGGCTACAACGCATACATGTATATTAGGTTTGCCTATAGGCAGGCTGTTTTGTTTACATTTTGTGCTCACAATAGCATACACCTTTCCATGACCGCAAACACTATTGCTGGCAATGAAAAGGTGCTTGCAAATGTGTATGCATAATGAGCAACATGCATATTCAATTTAGCACTGCTGCTGTTTGTGCTAGCATGCTTAAATCATGTAGACTTAGTGCAAAGCATACACAATTGCTAAGAAATCCGAGGGACAGCTACTAGCAAGACTTTTAGAATCAGGGGCAGTCAACAAAAGTGACATAAAATTATATAGGTTTATAGGTGGTTACTAGGCTATCGACCCAAGAGCCATTTTAAGCCTAGCCAAGGTTACCCCATCTTTACCAAAATATTTCCCTCAAGTGTCAATACCTCAATGGTTACAGTATAAGCTTGATATATGCAGATTGTAACGGATTCATTGTGAGTCCATGAAACTACACACCCTGCTTTATTGGATCCCTGCCCAACATAGCTGAAAGCCCAGAGCTTGATTATATTTATGGTAATAAAGTACATACTTCAGAAGAATGATAAAAAAGCTGGGAGGCTACACCCCCATTACTTTATTGTTCTTATACCAAGCTTGCTGTACTTTGGGGAAAGAGAAGTCAGGCACAAATAATGAACAGTTGTCCTGATCTTTTTTTCAGGAGACTGTAAACCTGTAGAACATAAAAAAATATATGTAAAATACAATGATACATATAATCTTGTTTTTTGATTATATACCTGACCTGGACATTAAACCTGATGTAAACCTAAGAAAAGAGTTACAAAGCATACATCCTGTATGGAAATAGAATGCATACCACTTCATTTACTGCAGAGAATTAAGGTTATTTGCTGTTAAAATGCTGCTTCCTGTGAAGGTTTGGTTGCCTTAGGCTTCATTTTTGCCTAAAGTGTCACTCTGAACAAGTCACTTAACTAGACAGTAGTCTGTGGAAATTGGGCTATATTCTTTGATGGACTCCTATACTGTCTGCCTAGTAACCGCCTCTAGGCCTATGCATATTTAAAAGACAACTCGAGCCATGGTATTGCATGATGTGATGAGTTTTTCACACACAGAACATCTATGCAAATCTGTCTTTAGAGTGTAAAAATGAAGTTTACATTTTGCATTTTAATCAGTTTTCATTTTATTTCCATATTTTATCAGTTTTACAATACCAAAAAGAAAGAGAGTGGCTGAAAAAATACTTTTACAGAAGTACAGATGCAAAGACATGAGAAATGTTGGAAATATCTAAAGTTCTGATAAAGCAACATTTTAAAGCATGATAAATATACAGAAATAATTATGTAATATGCCAAGGTTTCTGACTTAATGTTCTAATTAAATAGATTTTACAGATGTTAACAGTAAGTTGGAGTGCTTAGGATAGAAGGGGTCTATATCACTTCGATGAAACGGCAGAAGTTCAAACACCATATGTTCGAACTTCTAACCTCGAAGTGCAAAACCATCAAAGGCTTAGAACAGCGATTTTTTTTCCCCAGGGAAAAAAAATTGCTGTTCCAAGAAACACACACACAACACAAGCACACCAAAAAAAACAACAATCCATACACATACACTTAAAATCCTACATCTAACCCTACACTAAACTGTACATACACTACTATCTATCCACTTACCTTAACCCAAACCCTAACCCTAAGGTCCGTCACTATCGCACACTCACCTGACCCCGCGCCCTAACCCTAACTCACCTATCCCACCCTAACCCTAAAGTCTGTCACTATCGCACACCCACCTCACCCATGCTGTAACCCTAACTCACCTATCCCGCCCTAACCCTAAAGTCTGTCACTATCGCACACCCACCTCAACCATGCCCTAACCCTGTCATCTAACCCATGCCCTAAGCCTAACGTCTGCACAATCACACACTTACCTGAACCTGACCTGTAACTTTCCACCACAGTGCTGAAAACAGCGAAGCCGCAGGAACGACCAACCAAATTCTTTCCCGGGGAAAGAATTCGGTGTTCCGCGGCTTTGTGATAATCAGTTTTCGAACTTCACAGTTTGAACAGCTGAAGTTTTGACAAACTGATAAGAACCCAATAGAAGGTGGTATGACTGATACTTCAGTGATGAGAGAACCACCATGCAAGCTCCCTATGTTAGGTACGGTGGATATAAAAAGTGTACAGACCCCTGTTAAAATGCCAGGCATTTGTGATATAAAAAAATGAGACCAGAATAAATAATTTCAGAACTTTTCCCATCTTAAATGTGACCTATAACCTGTACAATTGAATTGAAAAACAAACAAATCAGTTAGGGGAAAAAATATAAAAAATAAAAACGTACGATCTGCTGGTTGCATAAGTGTGCACACCCTTAAACTAATAATTTGTTGTGTGTACACACCCTTAAACTAATACTTTGCTGAAGCACCTTTTGATTTAATTACAGCATTCAGTCTTCTTGGGTAGGAGGCACATCTTGACTTGACAATATTGCCCACTCTTCCTTGCAAAAGTGCTCCAAATCTGTCAGATTGTGAGGGCATCTCTTGCGCACTGCCCTCTTCCGGTCACCCCACAAATTTTCTATTGGATTTAGGTCTGGGCTGTGGCTGGGCTATTCCAAAACTTTAATTTTCTTCTGCTGAAGCCAGTCTTTTGTTAATTTGGATGTATGCTTGCTGTCATTGTTGTGTTGAAAGGTAAAATTCCTCTTCATCTTCATCTTTCTAGCAGATGCATGAAGGTTTTTGGGCCACAAGTGACTGGTATTTGGAACTGTTCATAATTCCCTCCACCTTGACTAAAGCCCCAGTTCCAGCTGAAGAAAATCAACCCCAAAGCATTATACTGACACAACCATGCTTCACCATGGGGATGGTGTTCTGTTGGTGATGCGAGGTGTTGTTTTTGTGTCAAACGTACCTTTTGGAATTGTGGCCAAAAAGTTTAACCTTGGTCTCATCAGACCATAACACATTTTCCCACATGCTTTTGGGGACTTTATGTATTGTTTTGCAAATTTTAGCTGGGCCTGGATGTTTTTCCGTGTAAGAAAAGGCTTCTGCCATGCAACCCTATCCCATAGTTCAGACATATGGAGAAAACGGGGGACTGTTGTCACATGTAGCACTCAACTAGTACTTACCAGAAATTCCTGCAGTTCCTTCAGTGTTGCTGTAGGTCTCTTGGCAGCCTCCCTGACCAGTTTCCATCTTGACTGTTCATCAATTTTGGAGGGACATCCAGTTCTTTGCAATGTCACTGTTGTCCCATATTTTCTCCACTTTTTGATGACTGTCTTCACTGTGTTCCATGGCATATCCAATACTGTGGAAATTTTTTTGTACCCTTCTCCTGACTGATAGCTTTCAACAATGACATCCCTTTGATGCTCTGTAAGCTCTCTGCGAACCATGGCTTTTGCTGTAGCAGGCAACTGAGTAAATGTCAGGAAATTCCTACTAGGACAGCTGTACTTTATTTGAGGTTAATCAGAGTCTCTTTAATTGATAGCAGGTGTGTACCCAAGAAGACTGAATGCTTTAATTAAATCAAAAGGTGCTTCAACAAAGTATTTGTTTAAGGGTGTGCACACACAACAAAGTATTAGTTTAAGGGTGTGCACACTTATGCAACCAGTGTATTGTACATTTTTTATTTTTTATATTTTTCCCCTAACAGATTTGTTTGTTTTTGAATTGAATTGTGCAGACTATAGGTCACATTAAGGGTGGGAAAAGTTTTGAAATTATTTATCATGGTCTCATTTTTTATATCACAAAAAACTGGCATTTTAACAGGGGTGTGTAAACCTTTTATGTCCACTGTATTTGCATTATATTCTTGCTATGGCCTCTGGATGGGTTCCTCCTGTCAGTATACACTTACAAATGCTTTAACTCCCTCAAAACATAATTTATTAATAGTTACTATGCCAATGGAAGTGCTTAAGAATTCTGTTAAAGCAAATAAAATTTAAAAGCAAAACAGTTTCATCACATACCCATTGCTTCCTCAGTGCTAAAGTATGAGCAGTTCCTTCAACTTTAAATAAAAAATAATGCTCATGTGCCCTGTTATATCATGATCATTATTATCCTAAATTACATATTATACCATGACCCCCCCCAAAACGTGCACGCTGATTGGCCAGCGTGCCCGTTGTAAATCGAGTTATACTAATGGAAAAAGGTCCGGTCGCCCGGACTTTTTTCCATTAGTATAACTCGTTTTTTTAAAACACAGTCTCGCTATGTTAAATGGGTTTAACATAGCGAGACAGCTTTAAAATAAGCAACGGAGATCTCCGTTGCTTATTTTAAAGCTGTCTCACTATGTTAAACCCATTTAACATAGCGAGACAGTGTTTTAAAAAAAAAGCAACGGAGAAAGCAAGATGTCCTTTGTTTTTTTTTAGTGTCTCGCTATGTTAAATGAGTTTAACATAGCGAGACAGTTTTAAAATAAGCAACGGACATCTCCGTTGCTTATTTTAAAACTGTCTCGCTATGTTAAACTCATTTAACATAGCGAGACACTAAAAAGCAACGGAGATCTTGCTTTCTCCGTTGCTTTTGCTCACAACTCTGATGTACTGCGCAGGCGCAGTACATCAGAACTGCCGCGGATGCCAGACATCTGCGGAAGGGCAGTAAACAGGCATTATACTATGCCATTATTTAAGAAAAGTAATAGTGTCTTTTCTTAAATAATGTCATGGTATAATAGCAATAACCCACTTCTGGGTGTGGGTAATGCTACATTTACCCACGGTTGGCTTTGTTTGGTTCCTCGGGCTTCGCCCTCGGGACCAAACCACGCCAACCGTGGGTAAATTTAGCATTACCCACACCCAGGCGTGGGTTATTGCTATAATAAATTATCAGTTCACATTAACACTTTACAGTTATAAACAAAACAACGAAACAACCATGTCTTAAAATAAATTGCAGTATAAATTAACATTTAAAAGTTATGAAATCATCAGTGAGTGAATGAATGGGGACTACTTCATGAAGTGATTTTCCCAGATTGCCTTACTGCCTTCTTTATCAGCATTTGTAATAACACTGACTTATCCCATTTTCAGTTTCAGTCCTGAAATTAGTGTCTATATTCTGTGGAACTGACAGGGTCCAAGCTTGATTTCTCCCATCTGATTGCTATTTGTCAAACTTATTAAACATAATAGAACAAATGTACAGTATTTTAGCAGGAGCCCTCTTTTGTCCAGGTCTTAATGACGTTTTATATTTTTTCCTAATAACAATGGTTCAATGGACTTATGTTCACTTGAAACCATGAAGGATACATGTATTTGATTTTTATGTCAATAAAATATCACTAATTATGCAAGGAAGTTAGACTATGCAATGCATATTAATTATAGAGAGTTGAGAGATTGATTGACTGATAATTTCAGAAAAAATAATATTGATTTATAGTGCACTTTAAACTAAGATTGTTTTGTTTATAACTGCAAAGTGCTAATGTGAATTGATCATTTTTTAACTTCATTTAGGATGATGCTGAGTAGGATGTAATTGGTCATATTAGCAGTATATTTTATTCAAAGCTGAAGACTGTAATACATTTTAGTCATCACTGAAGAAGCCGTGGGTATACAGCAAAACCAGTTTAATATTAAATTTAATTTGATTTAACTGAATAATAGTTATTTGTTTATTAAGCTTATTTTCTGAGTGCTATGGATTTTAATGTTTGCTGATTGCCTTACTTTACATGCACTGGAAAGGAGTTTCCTTCTGTGAACTTCCACAATGTTTGTATACATACACGGGTCTACTTCTATTCACTGATTCCCATTTCGTCGAACTTTCATTTCACTGAAAGTTCATTACATCGACAAGCATTTTAGGTGGGGGGCTTTGCCCCCCACACCCCCCAATGTGGAGGGCTGTGCCCCCCACACCCCCCTACTATATATATCAACTCCAGGGTCGCACAACATTGGGGAAGGGGGCAAATGCTTGTCGATGTAATGAACTTTCAGTGAAATGAAAGTTCGACGAAATGGGAGTCAGTGAATAGAAGTAGACCCACATACACATACACACACAGACACATATATGCACACATATACATATGCGAGATTGTGCGGGCACACACACACACACACACACACACACACACACACACACACACACACACACACACACACACGTGCGCGCGCTTGCGCGGTTGGCTTTTGGTCACCTGGTACCCTAGGCAAAAGGGCTTCAAAGTACCCACACCACACCATCCAGTGCCCCCATCCTAGTCTATCTACACCATCCAAATTACTGAAAAAGTGCCCCTGCTGGAGAGATGCCATAGGTGGCTGCCTAGTTGGCCTATGCCTAAGGCCAGCTATGCACCCACACACACACGCACACACACACACACACACACACACACACACACACACACACACACACACACACACACACACACACACAGCTCAGTGCTGTAAGACTATAAACATTTTTGGTACTGAACTTTAGTTTATGCCATACATCAGTTAGATTGATTGTACTGTTATAAAGAAAAGGTGCATATAGATGTATATTGCAGACATGCAGCCATTTTAGTTCATGTAGTTCATTAGCATTAAAATTCTAGTCAGCAACATAATTGATTTATGTGTCCTTAATGATGCTCTGTATTACAGTGGCTGTTATTTTGTTGCAAATCTCTGTCTGATATATTTGCAGTCAGTGCGTATCCATGGTGTCAAGCTCTTAGATTTAAGTGATTAAAAGCGAATGGATGTGACAGCATGGTGCATTTGATAGTTAACTGAAGAGCTTTCTATGCTGTGGAGAGAGTTCATATAAATGTTTCAAAGCTGCTCTCCATCATAAAGAAAGATTTGGAGAAGTTTTAGTTTTCTGTTCGCATGACAGAGCATAGAGCAATCTGGGAGAGCATTCTCCAGGGCAGGCAGCAGATTTCCTTTTCCCAGAGCAATCCTGGGCTCACCTTTGAGTAACATAGACATTCTATATAAGGTACTAGGAATCCTGATTGTTTTATTGTCTGCTTTGTTTGGATGCATCTAAGTACCGTAACTGCAGTCCTCAGATAGCACAACTGAAAGTACAATACTGAGAGAATGCACACTATTTCTGAGAGTGCAATATCTTTGATCATTCCACTTGCTCCAAGGTCCTGTGATCTAAGAGTTAATATATATATAAGTAGTAGAGGTGTGGAGGCCATAGCCCCTAACACATTAAAGTGCAGGACGGATAAAGTCCCCTGCAAAAAATGATTTAATGGTGTAGTAGCAAGTATCAGAATTGGCTGTTATTCAGTCTTACTTTTTTGAAGTATCATGACTCATAGGATTAAGGCTCACATTCCTGGTAGTGAGCCCCGTTCTCTATGTGATCAGCAAATGTCTAAGTTAGATGTAGCCTTGACCCAGGTATTTAAATGTGCAGACCATCACAGTCTTGCCACCACAGTGGGACAGAATGGTTCTGTTACCACTAAGGACAGGTTTGGTAAAACAATTAAACCCTTATGAATTCACCCACAATAGTTTCAGACCTGTTGATGTACCATGTAGAAATGTCATTGGTGTATAGAGGCATGTGAAGATGGGGAAGAGGCAGAAACATCAGCTGTTTGGCTATATGCCTACATAGGGGCATATCCAAGAGACTTCTACTTTACTTAAATAAATTCATGAACTTCTCAAGCTCACCAAAACTCCAGCCACTTGGCCAAGACATACTACAGCAGTGCACTAATGACTCATATATTTCAAAAGGAACTTACTATGTGGTATTTATTTTTTATCAGTTCTGAGTTTTAGTCTGTTTATGCAACTGATAAAATAGTTTCATTTGTAGAAGGAGACAGCTATGTGCATGGTAGTGATTGTAAGATAAATAGGAGAAATTTAACCTAATACTTTAATCTTTTACCCTCAACAGCAAAATATCATGAAGCTGTATAAAAGATCTGATTATAATTTTCTACTGTGTGGAAAGTGGTGATTATGTCTCATTATCTGGAAAAAACAAATCAGTTAAGTGCTTCTATAGCATGAGATCCAATCTTAACAAATGTTAAGCACCTCTGCTTCATTTGTTAAGATCAGGTATCTCACTAGGCAGTTAAACCTGCCAGCAAAAAACTGTCTTCTTCTGTGGAGCTTGTGAGTAACACTTTGATGTCTAGATTGTGTAACTAGATAGGTAAGAGGTTCAATACTCACCACAGGGAACTTTTGTGTGAGTAGGGGGTGGTCTAGTAACAGGTAAATAACACCTCAATGTCAAATGTGCTGTGTCCACTTCCACTGAGGAGAATATATTTGAGGTTGGGGAATGGTACAAGTTATAGTGTTTACTTTACAGATACAAAGTTCAGGGTTTAATCCTTAAATGGCAGAATTGGCTAGGCTTAAAATAGCCCACAAGGGGCAGTTAGCCTTGTACTAATCTTTGAACCTAAGTACTAGCCAATGAACGGCAGTGGTAGAACAAAAATATTTGTTTCTGCCTGTAGTCTGTGCTGGTAGTGTGTCCCTGAATTTTTCTAATATAACAATCTCGTACACTGTCTTTCTGACAGAGCTTATTAAGGGATTTATAGCTTTCAAAGCTGGAAAAGAACGCAGTGATTTTTTTGCCCTGTAAGTAGTAGCACATAGAGGAGATAAAGCTCCATGCACTACAAAGAATTATGATCGGATCTTCAATTGTAACCCTTTCTTGTGTGTTCTAAACTTGGATGCCAAGATTCACCTCTCAAGCTTCATTCTTGAGGTGAATTTCTTGGCCTCTGTGTGTTGTACACATAATAGGCAGGTCATAATCAGTGACCCAGTCATAATCTTCTACGTTATGGTAGAGGATGTGTGCCTTCCTTCTAGAGTTATTTGCTCTTTTGAGTAGTATAACACTTTTTTGCTGCAGAATAGCACTTTAGTTATGGAAAATTACAGGTTGTAAGTACACTATAGCATACATATTACAATAAATTGCCTGATTACATAAATGTGCTATATTTCTATGTCTGCCTACTGAAGTGCAATTATTTCAACAGGAACAGCACCAGGTACAGTGCAGTCATACATTTGTGTAACTGTTGCTTTATGTATAATTGTTTAAATTTTGCTAAAGGCCTACCAGTGTTACAGATGGCTTTAAAAATGTATAATTTATATTTACTCATGAGTGTGAGGTGTGGGGGCAGTGGGCCGAAAAAAAAAGGATTTTGGTCTTAGTCCAATTTTTGCATTTTAGAAGATGGATGCCAGTTATGGCTATAACCCCTTTTTTTAGTGGTGTCCTCTATGCATATCTTTCTACATCTTCTCCCAAAAAACTGGATAAAGCCAAAAGAAATGAGGGACAAAGGCCCAGAAACAGGGACAAATTTTAAATATTGCTCTTATAAACTTATCAGAATAACAGATTTGTGTTAGCATGCATTTTTCTGAATGATAAGAAGTCTGAAAGTCAAACGCCTGTCATTATTTAGTAATTTTAATCCTTGATGATTTGCCGGAAAACTGCACTTTATTAGCAACAGACGAAAAATATGAAGTGAAAATTGGATGTTCTGTGAAAATCTGGACAATTAAGAGGTATGTCCCCATGTTACAATTATGTGCTTATTTTTCAAGAATTGTGTGGGTTGATCTATATCAGAACAGAACCTGGTTTTCTACAATGGGCCCATAAAAAGCATTGTATCAAACATACTGTTATTGTTTCTTCTTTAGTTGCTATGTTTAACTAAAGCTACCTATGCAGAAATTATCTTTTGACTATGTTAAAATGAACAGAATTACAGCAGTGCTTACCTGTCCTTTCTTTTTTTTCTTTTTTGTTCTCCTCCCAAGTCAGCCTTATTCATCTTCTATATACATTTACTGTTTTCTTAAATTTTAACAAAGTTACCTCCCAATACTTCTGAGTAAAACAGAAAGCATAATATGTTCATTGAAACAATTACTTTTGTGACAGTACTAAAAATAAAACTGTTTAATAGAGTTGGATCAGTGACAGATTTATTTCCAATATGTAGCACATAATCTCTAAATACTTTTCTGACTAGCTCTAAGTTTAAAAAAATGAAATTCTCAGAATAGGAGTTAGTAATTATCTGAATAAGGTATTAGCAAATATATGGTACGAATGAAAAAGACACCTCAAAGTTTAAGTTGTTACAAGAAATAAAATAACTTGCCATAATGTATCTTTTCTCAGAGCTGATGAAGTATACTGGCTGAGGAAGTTAAAATGGGAAATCTAAAATAGACTTATCTCATGTTCTGAGACACTTGTGTCAGCATAGTGATTGACAGCCAGAGTCAACAAATGAAACAATGGCTGCAATTCAGAAAACTGCCACACTGTGGCGAGTGAATTTGTGCAGCGAGTGACCATGAGCAGGTTGTGTGCATTTCAGAGACACACTTACTGCTAGCTGGGAATGTGGAGGAGCAGTGCTGCCCATGGAATAAGCTAAGTGCCATATCATTTGATGATAATAGACAAGAACAGTATAATGAGTGGTGCTGAGTATGCTAGGGGGGCAAATGAAGACAGCAGAATGATTGCTAGACATGTAAATACTGTTTCATGGATCTGTACCACTAGTGACAATGACCACAGTCGAATCATGCTAAGGAAATGTGAAAACATTTAGAAGCTGCCACTGCAGTAGTTATTATGAACCTTCAAAAAGCAAATATTGCCACTATGGGCCATGATGGAGCATGTTGCTGCCCCTATAGGTGCTTTGTCATCCCACCATACTTATCATTTCATGGACTCCACAACACAAACATTATGGACTAATACCATGTGAATAGGGAGACCATGCAAGATGTTGTGGAATTATGTCAGCACTGTCAGCATCCCAGTGGAAGCCATGGAGTATCTATCCCACTGGATTTCAAGGTATGTATGGTTATACATATAATAGCTACAGGATCTTTCAGCAACCTACTAAAGACACACAAGGAGTATCTCCAGCATCTGTCTTGAGAATACTTCGTCAGTTTCTCGATGCTGTGCTTCAGCATATGAGGAGAATATGTGGTTTCCACATACCACAGAGGAGACAGGCCACTGCATGCATCATCATCATCATCATCATGGGGTTGGAGTGTCATATCAACTGTCACATTCTGTCTCTATTCAATGCAATTTTCCTATCTTCTTTGACACATATGCCTGACTGTCACAGGTCTTCTCTCACACAATCCATCCACCTCTTTGCTGGATGCCCTTGCTTCCTTTTGCATTCTTCTTGTCTCTTTCAAATCTTCTTCACCAGATTGTCTTCTACTTTTCTGCACATGTGCCCAAACCAACACAATATGTTCTCTTTGACATTTTGTGCAATTGAAGCTACTTTGGTTTCTGCTCTGATGTCCTCATTTCTTTGTCTGTCCTACAGTGTGCATCCTACCACCTGTCTCAGTCACTTCATCTTCATCACCTCTAGCTTCCTAAACTGCTCTGTCTTCGCTGCCCAGGCTTCTATACCATATAGTAGTATTGGTTTTACCACTGTTTTGTACACCTTATTTTTAGCTTCTTTGGCATTCTTCTGTCATACACTACCCCTGACACTCTGTGCCATTTGGTTGCATGCCCTCTCTAATTCTAGTTTTCACCTTCTCATTCAGACTTTCCTTTTCCTCGACCACCCCGCCCAGATACTTGAAGCTGTTAACCTGTTCCACTATCTTCTCTCCTGTCTCAGTTCTCAGCTTCTTCTGATTTCTCCTATTTGCTGCCATTACCACTGTCTTATCTGTCCTCAGTTTCATCCCATGTGTCTTCAGTTTTGCATTCCATTCATCTATCCATTGCTGAAGTTCTTGCTCAAAGTCTGCCTGTAATGCCACATTATCTGCATACAGGAATTTTGTTGATCTGTCCCCTCCAACCTTTTGCTAATTTAGTCTATCCTCAATATGAACAGCAGTGGGCTCAGAGCTGAACCCTGATGCACCCATCATCCACCTGGGAACCCCTCAGTGAGACTGAACACTGCTAGTACTTCAGTCATTGTACATAGCCTGCACTAATTCTACAAATGTTTCTAGGACTTTGAACCACTGCAACATTGCCCAAATCAGCTTTCCTGGGACCTTGCCATATGCTTTCTCCAAGTCTAGGAATGTCCAATTGGACTATTTCCTCATCTCTAGTATCTTCTCAACTATCTGTTTCATTGCAAACATTGGGTCAGTTGTGCTGCATCCTGAACTGAATCCAAAGTGCTCATCTCCCATCTTACTTTCTACTAACCCTCTCCAGAGCTTTCATGCAGTATGATAGACATTTGATATCTCTATACTGCCAACAATTGTGAATACCCACTTTGTTCTTGAACACTGGCACTAGTATGCTTATTCTCCAGTCATCTGGGATATGCCTTTCTCTCCATACTGCTATGGGTACCCTCAGGATACATTCCTGCCCTATCTCACCTGATGTCTTTATCATATCTGCTGTGACCTCATCTGAGCCTTCTGCTTTCCTTGACTTAATTTTCCTCAGCGCTATTCTTACTTCTTCTGTGGTGGGCTCCTCCTCATCTTTCATCAGAGGCTATGTCTGGAGCAGTACAGCTTCTGTGGGGTTTTCTTCATTTAGAAACTGGTGGAAGTACTCCTTCCATCTGCCTTTGATGTCCTGTGGACTGGTGAGCAAGCTGTTGCTGGCATCCCTTATGAAGGCAGACACAACACAACTGTGACTGCCATGACTCTGGAGGCATCCTCTCCTGGCCATTGACACTTCCACAACAGATGTAGCTGTTAAAGTGCTAGAGCTTCAATAGCCATCTTTAATTGAGTTAGTGGCAGGTGTGCTTTCAACAACAAGTCACATTTAAGTATGTAATTTAGTCTGTCATAACAATGACACATACTGGATATGCACTTGTGAAGGTCATCTTGCACACCCTGCTTCAGCCATATTAACTTGGACTTGGCTGTGGTGGTACTAGCCTATACCTTCATGATGGCCCTGCACATACACTGGGTTGTGGCCATTGACACAGCAACTTTAGGGGGACAGTAACCATTTCTCCAGAAAGCACCACTACCCACACCCCTATGTGTACTGCCCACCCCAGAACACTAAGGATAGATCCTGGAAAATGTCTGGTGGGCATACTTCACTTCCCTGACTGCTAGTGCACACAGAAATCTGTCCTTCCTATTTGGTATATGTCTCCTAGATGTTTGTAGGTACATAGGCTGTCTCCCTAGTCTGTGATGGGCATGACGTGGTGCCATTCCCTGTATCCAGCACTCATACTTTACTCCCGGACTGTATGAGTTCATCCACACTTCCTTCAACAGAGGTTCCAGATCCTCCAATGTCCAGGTGATGGCAGTTCAGCTATGATGGTGCTAGATAGTGAATCACCTGTGAGCAGAGTGAAGCACAACACTCATCTTTCTATATTTTCTACAGAATGACTACAGCCACAGGTTGTAAGAGGTGGTCTGTGAATGTCCCCAGTACAAGACTGAGGCCTGAAATGGTTTGCATAGGCAGTGATACATGCTGCTGGCATCCCACGTATGGGTGAACAATGTTGTCACCATTACTGCAACACCATTCAGACCTCCTTAGCTGGTGGGAGGCTGAGGTTAGAGCTGAGGCACCACCAAAATACTGTAAGTAACCCTCATGTTACTTACACCTACACCTGTCAGTATGTGCCATCCACATATCTTACACACACCTATTTCTCTCTCCATAGCCCAAGAAGCCATTGCAGGGAATACACAGCTGTACAGGAGGGAGGAGGACAACATGCCTTATATAGTGCTGAAGTGAGTACAGTGTAGATTTTCTCCTTTACTGATACTATAATGCTAAGTTCTATAGTTCAGATGTAGCAGTGTGATTGTTTGATGCTATTACTGTGTGTGAATGCATGCTTTTGGTTTAACTGAACAAGTAGCTCAAGATGTTAAAGCTTTGCCTTGCAGGTTGCATGAAGTAATGACTGTGTATTTGAGCCCCAATTTGGTTTTTCTATTTTAACATATCTGGGGGTGTCTGTTGCACTTTTGAGTACAGGACCTATAACATTATAACAGAAAAAATATGAGCTGCATATTTTTTCAATGTATCTGTAAATTTCTCTCACAGGCACTCTTTCTCAATATACTCAGTCTGATGACATTTCTGTGTGTTTGTCTGGAGCCTTTTGTTAGATTGTACAAGTAGCTTGATGTACTAACACTGTCCCTTTTGGACTGTATGTGAGTTCAGCTCCCCCTTGGTTGTTTACTGTGCCATCATTCATAATATGAGGTAGGAGGATGTTGTTATTTTGAGTAACATTCCTATAACATTGTAAAGGAAACATATGTATGAGCAGCATATTTTTTTTGTATCTGTACATTTCTCTCATATACACCATTACTGTGTACTTGTCAGCAGCCTTTGGTTCACCAAATAATGTTTTGCCATTCGGATTGTACATGATGATGGTAATGGGTTTGATTCCCGCCTTGGTTATTTATTTTTCTATCATCAGTAACTTGGTGTGTGCGTTTGCTGTACCTTTGAATATAATACTTGTATCATAATTATAGTAAAGATCGATTCATAGATTCATAGCTTTATAAATTGTTACTCGGCTAAAGAACCAGGAAGTCTTTCTAGGCTTAGCCACATTTTTTTCCAGAAAGAAAAATGATGTCCTGTATCCAAATATGACATTGAGGGCCAAGCATTTATAAGCCCAATCTGTCTATAAGGGACATGGGTGCTAGGCCCAGTGTAAATTTCCTGTTCCCCATCCACTGGTCTAGGTTGTGGTTAAACTGGATAATAGACGTACTCAGCTTCATATAGATGGGAAGCCTGTTCCATAGGAGGAGCAGTCTCTGGGACACATATCTGTCTCTTTAACATGTTTTGCTTAAGTCACAGACAAAATTCAGGTCTCTAGACCTTGTATTTCTGGTACATTTTGACTTACAAATATGCAGGAGGTTCATAAGTGTAGGGTTTGTGGATGCCTTGTAAGCCAGACATACATTACCTCTCAGCAATCTATAGGAGAATGAGTAGAGGGAAAGGGCTTTAATGTGTTCTGTATAAGGCAGATTTGTGACACCTTGTATTCTATTCTGTAAGGAACCTCTGAGGTCACTGTAGTTGCTGCATATGCTTGTTCAGGTACATGCTAAGGGAACATTATACTCTATGACTGGTTGCAAAAGTGTGGAGTACAGTGAGATAATGACCTCTTTGGACCCAGATGCCATGCCCTCATTTTTAAATTGCACAACATAAAAGGATTTCCTCACCACTGTGGCCACATGGTAGCTGAATGTAAGGCTACTGTCTATGTGTGTACCTAGATCACTGACCCCTGGGTCAACTCTTAGGGGTGTATTATCAACATGGTTCTTAGCCAGGATAGCACTGAGTTTAAGACCATGCCTTTGGCACCATCTGTTAGTCAGAGATAGGCCTTCTTGAAAAATCTAGTGTCTGCAGGTGAGTTGATGATAACCTCCAGCTTGCAATCATCTGCAAATGTAGTCAGCCATAAACCTTCAGCATTTGCTTCCATTTCAGAGAAATAGTTGCCAAAAAGGAGAGGGCTCAATACCGAGCCCTGGAGGACTCTGCTAGTGACTGATCTCTTGGTGGAGGTGGCCTCACCTATTTTGACCTTCTGGGTCATATCAGTGCGCCAACTGGCTATCCAGTGGATGATAAAAGGGTTTATGAACCTAAAGCAAACCACCTTACTTAAGGCAGAGGTGGTAAGTTTCACAGCCCCCACGCTAAAGGATAACACTGCCAAAGATGCAGAATCATTTACAATTGCACTCTATGAGCACCTACAAGGATGCATGGATCATGCCATCCCTAGTAAAACCAAGACTCACTCCCCTAAGAGAAGGAAACCAGTCTGGTGGACCCCTGCCATAAACAGGTTATACAACAGAAGGAGGAAACTAGTACAGAAAAAAATCAAATCCCAAGAAGGAAAGACATCTCTGATCAGTATCAGTAAGAAACTAAGGTCCCTCATAATCATCCAAGGCTAACTTCAAAAGAAAAATAGCCAAGGATCCGAAAGATAACCACAAAACCTTTAGCTATGTCAAGAATCTAAGTGGCAACTCACAGATATGCTCTGAGCTAGTGCAAAATAGCACAAAGTATACTGAACCTACTGATATTGCCAACATCCTGGCAGATAGATTCAGTGCAAACTCTAAAGGTGACTTTTATGTAAACAATTAGTCTAATTTTCCTGTGACATTGCATTTCACAGATTTGGGTGCTCACAAGGACCATTATGGATTTGAAAATGTACATTAGAAAATTGAATTTTAAAGTGTTATTTGACAAGGAAGATGAAGGGTTGATGTTACATTCTGTAAGGGTGCCCAGTACTTTCAATCCACCCATTCATCCACTTTTGACTTATTTTGAAAAATTATGTGAAATAGATATTTGATATTTAAGAAGTAATAAACTGAGTGTAAAAAGTAACCTCTCAATCGAGGAAAGAGTTGTTAAAGGGTTTGGAAAAACACAATCTGAGGATTATGAAACCCGATAAGGGAGGGGGATTAATTGTTATGAACCAAGAAAAATATGTTTCACGAATGTTTGAATTATTATCTGATGAAACATACAAGTCTTCCCTGAATGAATTAAACATGGCCTATAGAAGAATAAGGCAAGCTCTGAAGGATATGTTTATAGAAGGTCAGACTTGTTTGGATGAGTGGAATTTTTTACAGGTTTTGTATCCTGTTGTTTCAACATTATTTGGAGTCCCAAAAATCCACAAGAATTTAGTAAAGCCCCCTATGAGGCCAATAATGAACGCAAAGGGTTCCATTACCCATTCTCTGGCCATTTTCTTGGATGAAAAATTAAAATTGTTAGTGTATGGGAGTCACAAATATATAAAGATTCATGGGAATTTTTAACACAAGTCAATAATATGGAATATAAACATGAAATAACATTTATCACTATTGATTTTAGGCATCTTTATAGTGTTATCCCCCATGACGTTGGTATCTTGTGGTTTACCAAATATTTATATGAAAAGAGAATCCCCCAGTCGAAGATCAATACTTATGAAGCTCTTTTGGAATTAATATTGAAAAACAATTTGTTGATGTTTGAACATAAGTATTATTTGCAGAAAACTGGAGTAGCTATGGGTTCACCATGTGGTGGAGTCATAGCTAATATAGTGATGGTTCAATGGGAGAAAAAGTTTGTTTTTAGTTCTGCTTACATGACGTATTGTGCTTTGTACACTTTTTTTGGATGATATCTTTATTGCGTGGCAAGCTAATATGGAATTATTGCATGACTTTCTTAATTATATTAATCAAAACACATGTTTTTTATCTTTTACCTACCATGCTGATGCTAACCAGATATTATATCTAGATATCCTATTGAAAAAAGATATCACAGCTGAACAGTTTGTGGCAAAAATCTATTGGAAACCAACCTTCTGGAATACATATCTTTATTATAAAAGTAATCACCCGTTGTATCAAAAATGGGCAGTGGTAAAAGGTCAGTTTCTTAGAGCAGCGCAGATGGTGTCATCTTTTTATGATTTCTTAGAAGAATGTGATAAAATAAAATAAAGGCCATGTTTTTGGCCAGGGAATAGCCCCCTAATTTTGTAAATGAATTAATGTTAGAGGTGATTAATAAAAGGAATGCGATTTTTATAGGCCCATTTTGCAGTTAAAAAAATGAGAGTTTTAACAGCCAGATGCAGATGGTATCATCAACCCACAGTGATTATTTATTATCGAACGCTGTTAACACCCTACAATTTGTTTTAGAAAAAGCTACCCTTATTACTGTTTTAGTGTAGACAGTTTCGCAATTAAACAAATATTGGAGAAAAATTGGGTGGTTTTGAAGGAAGATCAAAACATTGGACAAAAGGTAGGTGATAGACCATTAATTGCATATAAAAAGGATTGTAATTTAAAGTATATTTTTGAGAATTTAAAAGGGTCCCAAAAAGAAAGGTGGAATATTAATGATAGAATAGAAAAATGTGGGTATTACTCAATTTGTAAATATATCCTTGAGGGATCAGGATTTTTTATTAACAGCGTACAATATTTTGTCCAAGGGCGGTATGATTGTTTTACATCAGGTGTTGTTTATGTGGCTCTTTGTGGAGCTTGTCCTACATTTTATGTAGGTAAATCTCAGCGTAAATTTAGGGAAAGGATTTTGGAACACAATAGTGACATTATAAATAAGCATGGCTGTAATGCCTTGGTTTGTCATTTAATAAATATTCCAGATCACACTCCTAAATGCACTATAACTGAACTACAGATTAATGAATGGGAGGGGGGCATGGCCACCTCTTTTGGAGAAGTGAGAATTGTATTGGCAAGTGTTTTTAAATGCAGCTGTGTGGCCTGGACTTAATGATCAGATATACATTTTCCCCCTTTTAAAATTAGTCACTAATTAGGAAGTAAAAAGTTTAAAGTTTTCAATTGTTTATATATTTCTTTATTTTGTAACTAGTTGTTTGATTTATATATATATATATATATATATATATATATATATATATATATATATATATATGCATGTATATTTTTCAGTGATTTAAGGCATGGTGAGGCCTACTCAGAGGCGATTTCTGCCTAACATACAAAGCTATGTAAACTCAGAGCTGTTGGACATGCTCCACTTAAAGAGATCCCAATCCCTCCGAGCTACATGCTCTAGAGACCTAAACTTTGTCATCACAATAAACAGAACATACTGGAGGGATAGATTCCTGTCCCAGGGATTTCCCATACTCTGGAACAAACTACTTATCTATATCAAACAAAGCTCCTCATTAGCACTCTTCAAGAAAAGTCTTGATGATTGGATGGGAGATAGGAAATTCACCCCGGGGAATCACTTCTGTGGCTCTTCTCGACAGTGGCACAGGAAAATAATTTTCTTGGGTAGCGAAAGCCAGGGTACCATTTGGCTAGGCTTATATAGGCCCTAGGGCCAATAGCCTAGTACCTACCTATGAACCTATGGTGTGTGTATGCATTTTTAAGAAGTTATGAATGAAACAACTTAGTAGATTTTTATTGGTCACTTTTAGGGGCTTGGCTGTGATGTGTGAATTATTAGGTTTTAAAAGGTGGAAATGTATATATTTAAAGTTTGTTTCTACTGAAGTTTTAGACAATAAAGATGAAAGAGCTAAATTACATCTTCCTGATTTTGTTATTTTGTTCTTTTAAGAGCCGTGAAGTGTCTTTTATTTATGGAGAGATGTGAGTGAGATGAAACTGTGGTCATTTTTGATTAATTTAGTTTCTTTGGTTTGTTTGGGTTTGGTTTGTTCCCCCTTGGAATGACACTAGAAGCTAAGCCACTTATTAAAATCAACCATTTTCTGTTGGTAACATGGCATCATCCTTGGAAAAGGTAGTATGCTGCTCAGTGCTAGGCTCATACCTGCCTGACAAAAAACAAAGAGCCAGCACAATAGACTTCAAAATCACTTTGTATTCACAAATACATACAGCAAACAGACCGGTTTCGGCTGGATAAACACAACCTTCCTCAGTGTAAAAAACACACAAATAATATGCTGTTTAAATAATATAAGGCAATTTCCCATTGGTAGAATACTCATAAATATTCATTAAGTCCTGGTGGGAATAAACCCCCCAACTTGATGATCCACTTTTTTTCTTTATTATTTAAGATATTATGCCATTCAGTTTTATTTAGTCGATTACCATGAATAACATCAATCACCATAAAATTAAACTGTGCAGTGGGATGCAATAAGTAATGTTTATATAAAGCATTTGTCATTTTTTTATGTTTGATGTCACTTATATGTTCCGAAATCCGTGATCTTAATGGACGGGATGTCTGTCCTATGTAGAAAGCTCCACATTGGCAAGTAGCAAGGTAAACAACCCAATCATTGCTACAGTTGGCAAAAAAGCCTATATCATAAACCCTGGAGCAATTTCTACTAGAAAAAGCCTTAGTTGTAGTCACGAATCTACAATTCGAGCAGTGACCACATGGAAAACATCCATATAAAGCTTTACCTGACAGTGTAGTCTGTTTGTGTATGGGAAATTTAGTGTCACAGTGCTTGTAATGGTTGAAATAAGATTTCAAATTTTTTCCATTCCTATATGAAAAAATACATCTATTAGGAATAAAATTAGCAATATTATTGTCAGACTGAAGAATATTCCAATTCCTATGAACACTGTCCAAAAGACAATTGGTATTACGAGCATAGGTAGTAACAAATCTTAATATAGAAGATGCAACAGTAGTTTTATCTCTATATTGAAGTAATTCTGACCTGTCCATGCTATGTACTTGATTCCTAGCCATTACAATGTTGCCAACATGGTAGCCTCTTTGTATAAATCTGTCCGTTAGGTCTCTCTCATTCAAACAAAAAGTGTGTGTCTTGGAAGGTTGTGCTTATCCAGCCGAAACCGGTCTGTTTGCTGTATGTATTTGTGAATACAAAGTGATTTTGAAGTCTATTGTGCTGGCTCTTTGTTTTTTGTACTTTTCTGGTTGGAGCCTGGCAGTTGCCTACGTGCAGGGGACCTTTTTTCCTGATGCTTCACTTTTGACTTCCTGCTGAGGCTTGACTTCGATGCTGCTACATGGATTCGCTGTAGCAGCTCTCATTTGTTGTTTTTTTTCCCAATTTTGATCCACTTTTTTCATTTCATTTTATACACCACCTAATTTGTGTTTTGTGGTGTTATTTTTCGTAATTTTGGAAGGTTACTGTGGTCTTGGCGTTTCGCCGTTTTGTGACTGCTGTGTTAGTGAGTATTTCCTTCAGTTTGGCTTGCGGCTTGCTGAGGTACGGGCGCATTTGTACAACTCAAGTTCTTTTGACTAAATCAACAGTTAGTGTATTTGGGACAAGGATTATATGCAGGTACAAGTGCAAGCACCTACTGTGGAACTTATATATGATTGAACTTTCGTTGGGCTGCGACATTTTATTTTTTAAGTTCTGCTCGATGGAGATGACGCTCGCTTAATGCTGGGACTGTCTGTTTTTCATGTATTTTTCTGAAGAGCGGGACAGTACTAACATATTATTATCCTTGTGGGGCATATGTTTCGTGTCTTCTGTTACTGTATATGCTGTATTCAGCATTCAGCGCATCTGGACCAGGACTATATGTCAGTACAAGTGGAAGCATTGGGGTGTTATTGTGGAATTTATAAATAACTGATCTTTCGTCAAGCCATGACACTTCATTTTTTCCTTTTTCTGGTTCGGTGGTGATGACGCTCGTATGCTGCTCAAACTATTGATGGTTTAGACATTTTATACACTTTATTAGGATTGGGACAATACCACATTATAGTTGTCCTCGAAGGGGGATATGTTTTTTGTCTTTTGTTGATAATTTTACAAGTATTTAGCATCTTTTGAATTGTGTTAACTGCGGAGGTTATTCATTGCAGTTTAAATGTTTTGTCGATCTGACAATAGATAGGTTGTTCAAAATATTATGGGCAAGATATTTTTTTGCCATTTAATATTATAAATAAACTCATATATATGGGTTTGAACTTCCTGTCTAATGACCGAGAGATTTATGATATATTTTGAAGTTATACAATTCTCTTGTAGTTTTTTATAATTTGTCCGGATGTCTGAACTGTTACTTGATTTACAGCACTAAGAATTTATGCAATTTTGGAATTTTTTCTGTCCAGGGATATATTATGTGCTCTCTTTTTTTGAACAATTTCCTGATGTGATTTGGTTTTTGATTCAAACTGGTAGCCATCTTGTGGCCTTCAGCAATTGTATTTTGAATAACTGTATTAATATGTATTGGTGTTTACTCTGTAATCACAAAGTTACATATTCACATTTGGATCCTTATTTCTTTTAAGTATGTATGCCTAGCATATGTATTTTTTCCATGTCTAAGTTAATGCATACTTTAGAGTGTATATATGATGTATGTGGTCCCGCCATTTATTAAGGTTAATTTACAAATGGACATTCATCTAACAGATGTCTTTGATATTTGGGTTGCAGCTCATTGATATCTATAAATATATAAATACAGTTGGGTTATTTTTCACTAACAGGTGGATAACTATTTCTGTAACAATTCTCAATGATTGTAGGTATATTTATGACTGGTGTTCTTTCTGAGGGTCCCTATTTAGTTTCACATATAACTTCTGATATATTGAATCTTATATGATAGTATTTAGGACCAGTATAACAGAGTCTCATTCCATTTCTTATTTTTTTCAATTTGGTAGCAGCCATATTATGAAAGCATAAGGGTTTACACTTGGTTATGGCTATATATATGTGTATTGGTTTGGGTGATTATATGATTAGTACTGTGTAACCAATTATACATATGTCATTTTTTTACAATTGATTTGAAGTGAATTAATGTCTATCCTGGTCCCTATGAGTTCTATATGGCTATCCCTTTTTTTGGATAGGGTTATTAGATTTCTACTCAGCATACATTAAACCATGAGGCCTTTTTTTGATCCGTTACTGCCTTTATGCTAGTAAGGTCCCCTAATTTTATATATCAGCTTGATCTGTATTGTTTTCACTTGGACTTTTGATCTTTCCCCAGTTGTTGTGGACGCAGCTATTATATCTTTTTAGTTTTTTGCTGTTATTGTCCATTGTGTTTTTTAGTTGTCGTGGTCTATTTCTATAGTAACCATTATTGACAACTATAGATATTTGGATTATTCTGATTGGATTATACTAGTGTAGTTTGATATTAACATTGACAGTATTGTGGTAATCAGTATGGATTTATCGAACCTCATCTCGGGTTTGGTTGCAGATAAAGATGACCTAGGGGTCTTTGGTCTAACTAACAATAATAATGGGAATATTCAACCTACTGAATTGGGGGGTTTAGAGTCATCATGTCAGGTTTTGATTGATGATCTCAATAAACAGTTGAGACAATTACGTGCCAATGTATGGCACAGTAAACTTTTCAGGGCATATCGAACTGCCAATATTACCCCTAGGGGACTACGTATTCGTACTGTTCCACATGTCAGTAATATGGATGAGGAGTTGACCAAAAATTGGTCGAAAATACAACAGGAAGCCACTATGGCTTTTGTAATTGAACTACTTAATTTTCACAACAGGGCTATTGATAGGGGCCTTGCAGGCATTACCACTCTAGCGGATAAACTTAAGGTTTATGAAAAAGAACCTTCTTTTGAAGTTAAACTGAATAAGGTAGCAGTTGACCTTAAAAAGTATGATGCTGAGTTGAAATCTAGGAAAATGAAGAAATTCAGTAGGGACCAGGAAGACTACCTGCGTGGAAATCCATTTTTGTATCAGACCAAGCATGTGAGGTTTGACAATCCTCCAGCTTCTACCTCCAAACGCAAAAGACCTAGGTCCATATTACGAAAAAATTACAATGGGACTGCTTCATCTTATGATGATACGTCATCTGGCACAGACAACGAATCCCTGGCAGCATCGGGGTCACCCTCTCCCAAAAGAACACCGGGGGAGGTCCCTTTAGGAATAAACAGAGACGGGGGGGACGTAAACATCGGAAGGGTTCAAAATATTCAAGGGCTATTAGCAATGGCTTTGGAAAAGTGAATGATGTGGATCCTAATAATGTGTTGAACTTATCTGATGTCATTTTATCCCCTACACATATCTCCATCTTGAATAAAGGTCTCAGTTTCATACCTGGGTTTTTGATTTCTGAGGATGCACTTGGTCAAGATGTAGTCAATTTTTGTAGACTGCTTAACCTAAGATTATATTTTGGTGATTCTGGTTACGATATAGACCATGGTAAATTCATTTACCATAAATCCAGTTTTGTACCGCCTATGCATGACACAGTTCACCGATTCTTAAATAGTGTGCTTAAGGATTTACACTACTTCAGTTCTGATGCTGTTGTCAAATATAACAATGTATCCCCTATGGAGAGACAGGCTATATATGATTTACAGAATAACAGAGATATTGTCATTACTACAGCTGATAAGGGTGGGGCTGTGGTTGTGCAAAACTGGACGGATTATGATCAGGAGGCTAGGAGACAGCTTTTTGATACTAGATACTATTCTCTGATGTCTGTCGATCCCACTTCAAGATTTGTTAAATGTATAAAGTGTTTTCTTGTTGATGCCAAAGAACGTGGTATCATCAACAATGAAGTTTTTCAACATTTGTCTATCATAGATTCTCATGCACAATACATTTACTTTTTACCAAAAATCCACAAGAGTGTTGTCAATCCTCCCGGCAGACCTATAGTATCTGGCAAAGGATATGTTACTGAACCTCTGTCCATGTTTTTGACTAAACATTTGAAACCATTATTACCTTTCATTAGATCTAGGTTAAAGGATACTACTAACTTTCTACAAATAATATCTGATACACAACTAGAAGATGATTGGCTCTTATGTACATTAGATGTGAGTGCACTTTATACGAATATACCCCACCAGGCTGGACTGAAAGCTTTGGCACATTGGTTAGATGTTGCTAAATTGTATTCTCCATTGTTTAATTCTTTTCTGATTGATATGGCCAGATATGTCCTGACATGTAATGTATTTAATTATAAAAATCTGTGTTTCTGGCAAATTAAAGGTACAGCTATGGGGGCATCTTTTGCCCCCATATATGCTGACCTGTTCATGGCTTATGTTGAGTCTAAAATTATTTATGATGTTTCCAGAAACACCTTTGTACAAGACATGGACATATGGAGGCGATACCTAGATGATGTGTGGTTGGTTTGGAGGGGCAATGAATCTGGACTGGCTGATTTTGTCTCTTATCTTAATACTAATGAATGGGGACTGACATTCACTGAACATCATGATAAAAATGATATCACTTTTCTGGATGTTCTTGTACATAAGCTACCAGATGGAACTTTGGATAGTGAAATGTTTAGAAAGTTCCCACAATATAATTCAGTCCTACACGCTTCTAGTTACCATCCACCACACATCACTAGGAACATTCCCAAATCACAGTTTATAAGGGCCAAACGTATCTGTTCCAAGACACACACTTTTTGTTTGAATGAGAGAGACCTAACGGACAGATTTATACAAAGAGGCTACCAGGTTGGCAACATTGTAATGGCTAGGAATCAAGTACATAGCATGGACAGGTCAGAATTACTTCAATATAGAGATAAAACTACTGTTGCATCCTCTATATTAAGATTTGTTACTACCTATGCTCGTAATACCAATTGTCTTTTGGACAGTGTTCATAGGAATTGGAATATTCTTCAGTCTGACAATAATATTGCTAATTTTATTCCTAATAGATGTATTTTTTCATATAGGAATGGAAAAAATTTGAAATCTTATTTCAACCATTACAAGCACTGTGACACTAAATTTCCCATACACAAACAGACTACACTGTCAGGTAAAGCTTTATATGGATGTTTTCCATGTGGTCACTGCTCGAATTGTAGATTCGTGACTACAACTAAGGCTTTTTCTAGTAGAAATTGCTCCAGGGTTTATGATATAGGCTTTTTTGCCAACTGTAGCAATGATTGGGTTGTTTACCTTGCTACTTGCCAATGTGGAGCTTTCTACATAGGACAGACATCCCGTCCATTAAGATCACGGATTTCGGAACATATAAGTAACATCAAACATAAAAAAATGACAAATGCTTTATATAAACATTACTTATTGCATCCCACTGCACAGTTTAATTTTATGGTGATTGATGTTATTCATGGTAATCGACTAAATAAAACTGAATGGCATAATATCTTAAATAATAAAGAAAAAAAGTGGATCATCAAGTTAGGGGGTTTATTCCCACCAGGACTTAATGAATATTTATGAGTATTCTACCAATGGGAAATTGCCTTATATTATTTAAACAGCATATTATTTGTGTGTTTTTTACACTGAGGAAGGTTGTGTTTATCCAGCCGAAACCGGTCTGTTTGCTGTATGTATTTGTGAATACAAAGTGATTTTGAAGTCTATTGTGCTGGCTCTTTGTTTTTTGTACTTTTCTGGTTGGAGCCTGGCAGTTGCCTACGTGCAGGGGACCTTTTTTCCTGATCATACCTGCCTGAGACATATAATCAGTGAGGTCAATGATGCCTCACTTTATATAGTCAAGAGAGGTATGTTTCAGGTCATTAACACCCACATGGACTATGACAGATTCATACTGGTACCTATGGTTCAATGACCTTAGTGCCTGTGTGACTTGATGGATCCTAGCCTCAAAAAGGCAGCTAACTATGACTCTTTCCTTACTCTGGTGAGGGGGACATTGGTGTGCCTCACTATAGAATCACCAATGACCAGAAAATTTGGCTGTGCACTGGTTTGCCTTAAGGGCTTAGCAGCAGAGGCATTGGATACAGTACTTCTATGTGTAGCTGTGGGTGGTGTTTTAACAGAATGCTTGTGTGATGGCTGAGGACCCTTTCTTTGATTGTGCTGTGCAGGAGGTCTTCAATGTTTTAGGAAGGTTACCTCTAAGTGCCTCAGCATAAGTAGTTTTACATGTAGGATCTTTACCCTGTGCAATAGGCATGGTGCAGCTGTTGCTGACAACCTGTATAGGATTAATTTTGGTTGAATGAGAGAGTTTTGCCTCCAATGTTAAAGTGTATTTACACTTCCCACATACTTTATCTATTTTATTAAGAATAAGTAGGTTGTCAATGTACATGAGGAATTTGCTGCAATGCCTCAGAATACCCATCTCAACCAGACTGGCCACAGAGTGAGTCAGGAAGTACATATCCATGGCTACTGATCTACAAGGGAGGAGTGAGGGAAATTTAAATACTGAATAGGTTAATAAGACAGGGAACTTGATGAGCAACACTCAGTTATGCACAAACTAGATGCTTTAGTAGTTAAAAAAAATCTGGCTGGACAATAGTGCCACAAGAGTATTGACCAGACACCTTCCTAATATAAATAACACTGCTTGACAGAGGCACAGCAAAATGATAGGCATAGTTTTTATTCAAACTAAAGGGGTGGCGAAAGCCACATAACTATGGGCTAGGCTTATAAATGCCCTTGGGCAGATAGCCTAGTATGAACCTATATCTGGTTTGGAGCCCAAGGGCCTAGTGCTGAGGAAGCCAAGGGTGGTGAGTAAGCTCTCACTGCACTGAGTCTGTTAGGGTCAGCAGCTGCACAAACCCATTCTATCCCCATCCTGGTGCTACTCTCCTTTTTCTGCTTATGCCCACCCCTGCTTGTCTAATGGCTCATTCTCCATTGTGCTCCCCATCCCTCATTGTGTCAGCACCTCCCTTGTCAGTCTTGTCTGTCTCCTATGTTTGTTTGTGTGTGTTCCTAATACCTACCCTGTCATACCTTCCTCTTACTTCCCTTCCTTCCTTCCTTCCTTCCCCAGCCTATGTTCTTTTCATATACACAAAATGGGCACCTGACCTACAAAAAAAAATTACTCCACCTTCCCTATCTCCATCCTGTCCTTCCTTAGATTTCCACCTCATGTTCCACCTTTTGCTTGCTTCCCTCTTTTCATCACTTTTCTGCATTCCTATTTCTGCCCTTTAATTTGGTTAAAAATAGTTGAAAACACCTCATTAATGGGCATTTAAGGCTTCTCAATGACTCTACTTTTTGCGACTGCTTTGTTTGTGTGATCATTCAGAGCCGCTTGAATGCATATGCACCAGCAGTGTTCATTGTTGTTCCGTCTCTTTACCTGCGGCTGCACCACAGTACTATATTGTCTTACCACAGACTTTGAGCAGGATAACTACTAAACTCACCTTCATACACTGATTCACCTGCTTTTCAGTTACAATGTGCTCTTAGCATCATTGCTCAAACAAAGTGAGCAGTGGTGGACAGGCCATGACTGCACCTGCAGTATTTCTGAATCCCAGTCAATCTTCTCATGTGTCAGAATAGTAGTGTCTATATTTTTAACACACAGACACAAACACATATACATATACTTTTAACACAACTACTTGACAACTATTTCTTGTAACTGAGAACTCAGAGTACAGAAATGCCTGTAACATATGTATTTACATTGCCAAGTAATGAACAACTGAATGAGAATAAAATTGTTAAAAAAATAATTTTGTAAGGGGGGGACGCCACAGACATCCTTATCCTAATTACTTTATTATTTTAATCCTGAGGCCAATGCTTCTCAGGGAAAGTGTGACCAGTGGCAGGTATAGAAAACTGTCTGATTGTATCAGCAGAAGCCTAGGAGATTGTACCACCGATTATATAATACATTTTGAACACTGTTATTTTGCATCTCTGAATTGTACACTAGCACACATGCAATTGCCATCTTGAGCTATTATATTTCAAGAACTGTGAAACAAGCATCTGCGACCTGAGAAAATGACGTTAAGCCTAAACACGCACATACACATATGCAATTTTGTAGTACAGTGGGGACTGGTGAATTTGCCCTTTACCCACTGTAGTGCTATCTTAGAATTTGTATATATAATTAGCAGTAGGTGTGGGGGTGCAGGGGTCTTGCTTTCCTGCAAAAAACAAGAGTTTTCTTTTTTTTTTTAACTCGGTTGCTGATCAACAAGTTGTGCTCAATCAGTTGCCATTCAATGACTTTCATGTTCGATGAGTTGTCAGACATCTAGCCACACACACACACACACACACACACACACACACACACACACACACACACACACACACACACACGCGCATTTATATCTCCAAATTTCTAAATTTTCAATAATTGATGCACGAAACAGTGAAAATAAAGGTCGAAATTAACAAATCTCAAAATTAGTCTCATGCCTACACTTATCAGAACAGGAAAGCAGTTTGCTTGCCTTTTTCCAATCAGTAAAAATAAAAAATAAAAAAAAAAAATATATATATATATATATATATATATATATATATATATATATATATATATATATATATATATATATATATATATTGATTAGCAATGTACTGAGTGAGTAACACTAAAGATCATAAAACACACCACACATAACCATATGCACACAAGACCAAATGCATCCTCTTATGTAGCCCTTACTCTTAATGTAATCTGCAGACACACACACACACACACACACACACACACACACACACACACACACACACACACACACACACACACACACACACACACACACACACACACACACACACACACCATACCTCTCAACCTCTTAGCACAATAAATATGGACAAAGCCTGACAAAATGGGGGGGGACAAAGGCCCAAAAATAGGGACACATTTTAAATATTGCTTTTATAAACTTAGAAAGTTGTTAGAATAACAGGATTTGTGTTAGTATGCATTTTCTTAATAGTATGAAGTCTAAAACTCAAATACATGTCATTATTTTATGACTTTAATCCTTAGATTATCTCAGTGATTTGTCAAAAAAATACAATTTTTATGAGGTACAGACCAAAACTATGAGGCAAAAATCTGGACATTCTGCAAAAATCTATACAGTTGAGAGGTATGAGTTTCTCTCTCTCACACACACACACACACACACACACACACACACACACACACACACACACACACGCACGCACACACACACACACACACACACACACACACACACACACACACACACCATACCTCTCAACCTCTTAGCACAATAAATCTGGACAAAGCCTGACAAAATGGGGGGGGGACAAAGGCCCAAAAATAGGGACACATTTTAAATATTGCTTTTATAAACTTAGAAAGTTGTTAGAATAACAGGATTTGTGTTAGTATGCATTTTCTTAATGGTATGATGTCTAAAACTCAAATACATGTCATTATTTTGTGACTTTAATCCTTAGATTAACTCAGTGATTTGTCAAAAAAATACAATTTTTATGAGGAACAGACCAAAAATATGAGGCAAAAATCTGGACCTTTTGTGAAAATCTGTACAGTTGAGAGGTATGAGTCTCTCACACACACACACACACACACACACACACACACACACACACACACACACACACACACACACACACACACACTCCTCATTTTACCAGACACACATATCACTAAATCTGTCCCCTTGCCTACTTCTTACTCTAACACTGAACTGCAGACACTTGCACACACACACTCCTACCCCTAATGCTGAAAGTTTCACTATATCTGAACCTTTTGGCATAAGTAAACAAGCTAGTCATACCTGGACACAAACACACCTCACACATCGTATGAAATGCCAATGTTTCCATCATCACTACATCTTGCAATGAAATTACACACTTGACAAAATATGTGCACCAGTTATTTTTTATGAAGAGGTGAAGTTTATTCCTAATGTGAGGGAGCCATGGCTTCTCTATACCTCACTGAGTGTAAACTGGGTGAGGTTCTTTGGGGATTGAGCTCTTGACAAGTTAAAACTATCACAAGGAGACCTCATTTAGTTAATTATCAGAGATTCATAGGTAAAGTAGGAGCCACTGAGTTGCACATCTACTATGCTTTCTCCTATTATTAATCTGTACTTTAAGGATGACTGGCCTTGTATGCATATTGGCCCTCCTACTGATACATATCAAAGAGAGATTCTTGAAGAAAAGAATTCCTTTCATGGCCTGTAAACAAGGTATAGATCACCTTTCAGGAGGTGGTATGATATGTAGAAAATGGAAGGCTTTTGAAGTCTAAGTAGCCTGGGTCAGCTGGTCCATCTGTCCTGTTAGTAAGGAATCTTAGAACACTCTTCAGCTGAACGAGGTGTTAGAGAGTAGACCAAGAGGCACTGTCCTCCATAACTGGCTGAATGAGTGACATGCAGTGAAATGATACTTGTATACAAGGAATAGTATTATGGATTCTTGATCTAAAAAGACTTAGCATTGCCTGCTTCAGCTTGATGTGCAGTGATGTTGACTGCTAGTGCCTTGCATATTACTTCCCTGTGAGAATGAAACTGAAGATATGCCAGTGAAAGTAAAACTGGTGGTGAGTGTGGCATACAAAAGTATGAGACATCAAGCAACTGCCGAAAGAAGGGAACCCGAACTGAGAGTGTAATGTGTGTAGGTGGAGGCTGTGGACATGATGTTTATAGACAAGTGTTATATGTTTGATAGTTCTACTGAAAATTGGAGCATGTATATTGACAGATTGCCACAACATTTGCTGCAAATTAAATACCTAACAATAACTGTGTTCCTGTGCTTTTGAGTACCATGAGAGCAAAAACATATAGCCTTTTACAGGCCTGATGATAAAGGTTTGATGAGTTAGTGTGAGTAACACACGATTACTAGGTACCAAATCCATTGTTAATCACAGAACATTTTAGGTTTCACAAGCAGAATCAAGATGAGGGAGAAATGATTGTAGCTTATGTGGCAGAACTGAAAAAAATATTACAACATGACGTTGTCAGTTTGGTAATGGCTTATATCTGTTAGAAATGTAGAATAGTACAAGAAAGATTTCAAAGAGACTGTTAACTGAGGCAGAGCTAACACTGAAACAAGCAAAGATTGCAATGTCAGCAGAAATGTTTGCTAAAGACTCAATGGAGATACAGAGTGGAGTTAAAATTGTTAATGCAAGCAAAATGGTGGAAGTTAAAGGTGTAAATTAGAGGCCACACAGTCATTACAGATATAGTCTCCTCTTCCTTCTCAGTGTAAATTCAAACCTGATAAGTAGAGGCAATACAATAAGGTATACCATAACTATAAAGAGTTTGTTGTAATGAATGTGCCACAGTGAAAATAATGTGACTAATATTGTAGACATATCTGACATTGACAGTACAATGGAGTTGTGTAGCATTAATGGGTCAGACAAACGTGATTTGGTTTACTTCAAAGATAAATGACCCTGTAGTAAAAATGGAGATGGACTCAGGGTCAGCTGTTTCAGTAATGTCTCAGAATGACTATAAAGCACTTTTCTGCAAGAAAGTGCTGAACCCCTTTCTGTTCTTATAAAAACATACACTGGTGAAAATTATTTATTTGTCTTTGTTGACCAAGAAAAGTCTGACTGGGTAAAACCCATTTTCAGTGTAGGCCCACGGAGAAAAGCTCCACATTTAAGTTACTCATGATGTACATTTATAATAATTTCATGGTAAAAACATCTATGCATGAGCTTATTTACATGATTTTTAAAAAAATTTAAATATTTCCTAGAATTAATTGGGAAGAGATAAAAAGCATTTGGGCATGGCCTGATGTACCAGAAATTACTGCAAACTGGAAATTATATTGATAGATGCTGTCTCTGTATTGTAAAGTGGCACTGGTACTCTTCAGCATATCAATAGTAAAATTATACTTGGGGAAATGTACCTTATGCTGTCCATCCATTGTCTGCAAAGGAGCTTGACTGTCTGGAAGCAAAAAGAATACTTCTGAAAGTAGTATGGAGTACATTGGTATCCCCATTTATCCCTGTCATAAAAAGAATGGCAAGGTCAGATTTTGTGGGGACTTTAAAGTCACAATTAAGAGGGTAGTGTAAGCTGAGCAGTATCCTTTACCAAAACTTCAGGACATTTTGAGAGTCTGTCAGGTAGGCAATGCATTTCAAGGATGAATTTAGCTGGTGCCTTCCTCCTAATGGAAATATAAGAAAACTTAAAGGTGTTGTTGAGGATCACACCAATTATGTGTCCCTGATGTTGTGACCAATTGGAGTTTGGAGTAGCTTCTTCTCCCGTTATTTGGCAATGGGCAATGAATCAATTCCTTCAAAGGATATTCATAGTCCAGTATTATCTTGATGATATTATCATTACTGGAGCAAGAGATGAGTAGCCCTTAGAAAACCTCAAAAGAGTTTTATAAAATTGTAGCAGTAGGGGCTAAGAGCTAGGCAGGACAAATGTGAGTTCTTGAAGTCCAGTGTTATAGCAGGCACATTATGAATGCCCAAGGGCTGCATTAATGGCAGCATAAAATCCAAGCTAAACAAATGTCTCAATGACCACAAGATATTTCACAGGTAAGAACTTTCTTAAGGTATGCAAATTACACCAGTGTTTTTTTGCCAAACCTGGCAGCTATGTTGCATCGCCTAGATGAGCAGACAATGGAAATAGACTAAAGAATGTGAACATTCATTTACTGAGGCAGTGAGACAATGAGGGTGGTCATCTCCAATGTAGTCTAGATTCACTATAATTCATCCCTTCTAGTAAAAATGGCATGCGGTACCTCTCCATATGGAACTGGCATGGTAATGTCACATTATGAAAGAGGGCAGTGAAAGTCCTTTGAAGTTTGCATCATGCTCCTTGCCTGCAGTAGAAACAAATTATGCTGAGACTGGCAGGCGGGCATTAAGTATTGTGTAAGGTGTCATAAGAGTTAATCCCTACTACACATTCATCTTTGTCACAGCTTACCAGCCACAGGCCTCAGTTTTTAGGCAACCCAATGAAATTCCTCCCCTGGTGGCTACCCTAAATATAGCAATGGGCATTATATTTGGACAGACAGAATTAAAATTCTCCATGTTATGAACTGGTTGATGGTCTACCTCATCTACCATTTGGAGACTGTACAAAATGAACATAAAGACAAAAAAGTGCTAAATATATTTTCCTTCAATCAAACTGAAAGCTTGCCAGTCACAGCAGATGTGATAGACAGAAGCCACACATGACAAAATCTTTCACAAATCTATATTGCGAGACAAAATGAGTGGACAGTCAAACACAAATCAATAGTGGTTGACTTTCATCCAAAATGTGATGAACTTACCTTAAATGCTTGTTGCATGGTGTGCAGGTCAAGGACTATTATATCCACTACAGTCCAGGGTGCTAAAAAAATTCAAAGAGGTCATTTAAGTCATTTTGGAGTAATGAAAATAAAGTCATTGGCTAAAGTTATGTGTCGTGAATAGAACTGGTCAAGAGATAGGGCAGCTGGTAATGAAATGTATTGGCTGGTAGTTGATTTAAAATAAGTCAGAACATCCACTACCAAAACAATGAGAATGGCCAACATCATGGTGGCAGTGTATCCATTTTAATTTTGCTGGGCTATTTGGGGGGGGGGTTCTGACATTTTTGGTAGTAGTTTACACATGCCCTAAGTGGACAGAAGTCTTTACTATGAGCTGTGCTATTTCTGGACAGAATACTGATAAGTAAGAGATTCTTTTGTCAAAATCAGTACCCCACAACAACTAGTAAGTTATAATGGCCCTCAGTTTATGGCATCTGACTTCCAGACATTCTTTCATAAAAATGGCATTCAGCATATTATATCAGCTTCCTGTCATCTAACGACAAATGGGCTTAGTGAGAGGCTCATGCAAAGCCTTAAATAAACACTTCAAGCCAAGGTAAAGGGTAATATTACTCTCCAGCAAAAGTCGGCCAAATCCTTGTTATTTATGCTGCAAATATCAAACCTCAGCCTTGTCGTTTTTGGGATGCCCTCATCATTCAACTTTAGATTTCTTGTTGCCAAGCATTCAGAAGGTTGTACATGTTGAACAAATCAAGCAAGAGCAAATGACAATAAAAAAGGGCTAGATATCGATTCTCCACTGGACAGACAGTTTTACTCAGAATTACAGAGGAGATAGTAAATGGGTCCTTGCTACCATTCAGGAGCAGTTAGGATCCACATTCCACAGAACCAATGTTGCCCCAGATGAACTTTTAAACTAAAATTCCATTTGCCTGTACTTGTGATAGGTCAGGTGGATGTAAAACATCCAATGGCACCTATCAAAAAGAGAAAGGACTTTATTTGCAACATTAATAAAGTATGTACACAACAATTTATACTATAACATTTTTAAACTCATTAAATTAAATTAACATATCAATATGTAGCCCTCTTAACCTCACCCTTTCTTCCATAATCATTTCTTTATTTTAAATATCATTCCATCATTATCCCGAAACTTATTAAACAAAAATTCTTCACCATCCACTGTTCTATATCATCCAAACAACATTTATTACAGTCTTGTCTGTTTTGTCTTTCTATTCTTTCATTTTTATTACATACACCACTATTATCATTTCCATATTCAGATTCTGAAAACCTTCATATGCACTCTCTCATTTTTCTGCTCTGATAGTTTCTCATAATGTTTTTCTATAATTTTGTTTCTAGGCACTTCTCAAATGACAATCCCACAATTTTTATTTTTTTTCAGAATATTCTACAATTTCTTCATTACTATATTTCTTTATTTTCTCATAATTATGCTGTCCAAAAATCCTTATATTTTCCAACAAGACTTTTCCCACTATATCCACTTCTTTTTCAGCAGTTTTTCAATATCTGAAAAAAATATGCAGCAAAGCAAAATGTAGTATCAGATTCTTCAGTTGTAGTCTTACAGTTTTTAGCACAATATACTGTTCTCCTTTTTGATTAGATTCAAGTTTAAACCCCATATAGATCCAAGCACAATGTCTAACAGTTAATTTTCCAGTCTTACAGGGACAGCATATTTGTCACCTATATAACTTAATGTGTCTAATTAATAAGAATGTATTAAGTGTAGTTACTTTGCAAATGTCACTTAAAAAACACTCCACATATTAGCTGCTTTCTTTATTTTATTCTTCAGATCCTTTCATTACCTAATAATCTCTCCCCTTTTACCACACTTCATACCCATTATTGTAATATATACTTAGACTCACAGAACTGAGGCTTACAAATGAAGCAGTCAGTTTATTTAAAAGTTACCCCAGCCACCGGGCACTGAATGCAGTGTGTTTGCCAGGCTGATATTCTGTTAGCTCCTCAATAAATTACAAAAGGTGTTCCACAAGGTCCAGTATTAGGACCTTTACTCATTAAATCCTTATAAATGAAATACATACCGTTTCTCATTCAGCAAATCGTATATGCAAATGACTAAAGCCCAATATCTGCTGCCTCTTCAGTCAAACAGCTTCCTAAAGCATCCCTTTACAAAAACTAAAATCTGTCTAGAATAATCTAAATTACTCCTTAAAGATTCTAAATCAAACTAAACTAATGATATTTTCACCTCAGCTCAACAATTAAACTATTGTGACTTAAAAACATTATCAGTTAATAATACTAGGACTGACCTAGTAAAAAATACAAAACTATTGGGAATAGTAATTAACCATAGATCAAAGTTTCATCAGTAGACCCAACAAGCAGTTTAGAAAACTAACCATAAACTACAAGTTCTTTATAAACTAAAACCTTTTCTAATAGAAAATGTACGTAAGACTATAGCTCAGACCTAGCTACTCCCTAGTCTCCTATATACCCCATCAGTTATCACTAACTTACAGTCCCCTCAGTTAGTAATACTGGATTAGTCTTATAATAACTTTGCAAAGTTTGCAAATAACCACATTAAACAAACACATCACTGTCTAGTACTTAGGATCATAGAATCATATGAATTTATTAAGACAATGGCCCTAGAGCCTTTTTTAAGCCTAGTTATTCATGCCCCAATTTTCCCAATTATTAATACCTATTGACTAGAATGGCTTTGGTATATGTTTGTGCCTTAGGGCATCTATAAGCTGACCCTGTAAATATGGGACACAGGCAACAAGCCAGGGGTGATTTGCAATTTCCCATCTGTTAATCAAAATTGCATTTGAATAGGCTTAAGGAAGAGCTCTGCTTCACATGAATGAGGAGTCTGTTCCAGAGAAGGGGTAATCTCTGAGATACATTCCTGTCCCTCCAACATATTTTGTTTATATCACAAATGAAGTTGAGATCCTTATATTGGGTAATTCTAGTGCTGTTTGTTTTGTGAGTGTGTGTAGCAGGTCCAGCACAACTGGATAAAAAAATGCTTAGTAGGTTAGGCATAGATCGTCACTCTACTGGCACTACAATTTCCTTAAATTCAAATGCAATGCCCTTACTTATAAGTTGTGCCACAAAGAAAAATTTTCTTGCCATTATAGCCACATGGTGATCAAAGTTTAGGCTACTGTCCATTTGAGTTCCCAATTCCCTTACCACTGGGGTCTGCTGTTAGGAGGGTGTTATCAATGTTATAGTTTGCAGGGATGGTCATCTTCCAAAGGGTATAATTATGCATTTTTGCAATGAGTTTTAGGCCATGGCTTTGGCACCAGTTATTTGTCTGTGTCAGACTCTCCTGGAGGATATCTACATATCTGGGAGATTCACTGATTGCACCCAGCTTGCAGTCGTCAGCAAATTTGGTCGGCCAAAGGCCCTTTACATCTGCCTTGTCATCAGAGAGGTATATTCCAAACATTAGAGGGCCCCAGTACTGAGCCCTGTAGGAAACAACTAGTAACAGGGCTTTTGGTAGAGGTGGATTCCTCCATCCTAACTTCATGTGTCCTATCTGTGAACCATTTGGCTATCCAATGAGTGATATGAGATTTATGCCTAAATTTGTGTGTTTGTCTATAATACCTGAGTGAGGCATTGTGTCAAATGCCTTTACCAGATTGAGGTAGGCAGTATGCATGGTTTTGTTCTCATCTCATCCATAGCTCTAGTGACCTTTTCCAAAGAAGTCCCCCAGTTTCAGTAGGAATGACCTGCCCTTGATGAAACCAAACTGTGATGGGTTCACTGATTGAAGATGTACTATGTCTTTGTTTATCAAGTCCACAATAATTATTTTCATGGCCTTGCATACAAGACTTGTCAAACAAATTGGTTTGTAGTTCCCTAGGTCTGTTGATGATCCCCTTTGCATAGATGGATGATCATTGTAGTCCTCCATTCCCTAGGGATCCAGCCTATCTAGGAGGCTGTGGTTGAACAGAGATTCAAGTGGGCATGACAGGTTATGTATCAAGCTATGTAGGAGGCACCCTGGAATATTCCAAAATCCAAGATACAAAAAACTGAGAAATTAAACCAAAAACAATTGGCAGCTTCACTGAAGACTGAACCCACAAAGTTTAATGAAGCGCTTTTCGTCCAAATACTTCTTTGAACTTCATCAGATACTAACATTTACAAAAATGAAGTTTAAATAGTCATGTCTAACCATGATTAAAATCAGCTGGTCTCTTCATCTTAAAATTTAAATTAACAGTAGTTAAAATAGCATTGTGAACATAATATGCATTTTCCTGTCCTTTAAAACTGCCTTATTTAATAAGCAAATTAATACATTTATCACAGCAGCAATATGGTGAAAATCATATACGAAAAGTGTGTAAAAATGTAAAGAGTCTCCTCATTTATCTAACTTTACATTATAAACATTTTCAAGTAAAAAAATAATAAGTAAAACATAATTTCTATAATGTTATTACTACAGTATTTCATCTTATTAAGCTTTTCAGTTTTAAACAGCATGTGATAGAACACATGTCATTCAATCCTGGAAAGTTATAAGCATTGAGACGAATTTGCCAGATTAATTCCAACTTTTCTAATAATAAGGTGAATGGACCCCATCTTGGATTACTGTCCACTTGATCAAGTATCCAGAATTTAAATGCATGTTCTGGATATTGTTCTGTATGCTTTGCTGAAGCATTGTCCAGTTTGTGTTTATTAATACAATATATATGTTCTTATATGTGGTCTCTCATTCTACGCTCAGTTTTATCGACGTAGAATGAATCACAATTTTGACATTTAGCCACAGTTCATTTTGGAGTTGCAATTAAATTTTCTTCTGTTACTCAAATGTGTTTTGTTTATGTGCAGTGATGCACCTACATGAATGTAGTTGCAATAGGGGCAACTACCACATTGTTTCATCCCTATTGCATATGATTGGATCCTGCACTCACCTTCAAGTATATTCTTGAGTGTTCTACCCTTCCTAGTAATGAATCTTGGTTCTGTACCCAATTTGTCCACTATTAGTTTGTCCTCTAACAGAATATTCCAAATTTTTATCAGTATGTTTTTTATGTGACGATAATCAAGGTTAAAAGTTGTAATATAGCTCATTGTGAAATCAGTTTGGTTTGTACCTGTCCCAATGATTGTGTCCTGGACCTGATTTTCCATATCAACCTGACGATCATTCATAGAATAGTCATTCAACCCAGTAGGGTGTTGTATACTCAGAATGGGTATGTGCACACCATTAATTCTTTTCTCCACAACTTCTTCTATTAGTTTGTCAATCAAAGTACTCGGGTATGCTCTTTTTGTGAATAATTTCTTCAAGAACTGGCACTCACTATGGAAGTCCTCATCTGTAGACACCATTCTGGCAGCCCTTACTAATTGGCCCTTTACCACCGATCTTTTTTGGTGGTAAGGGTGTGCACTTGTATAGTGCAATAATGTGTTTGAATAGGATGGTTTCCTATAAATTTTTGCTTGGTATCTCTTTTCAACATAATTTTTGGTAAGTTGGACATCTAAGAATGCTATTTAATTTGGGTGAAAATTATATGTAAACACTAAGAAGTCTGTAGTCTCATTAAAATAATCAATGAGATTTTTTGCCTCTAAATGTTTCCCTTTTATTAGTAAAAATATGTCATCCAAATAGCATGTAAAATAAATTATTTTTGAGGCTATTCCTTCCTTATTGAGTACAAATTGATGTTCCCAGTAACTCATAACCAAATTCACGAAGCTAGAGCCACAGGGGGAACCCATGGCTACTCCGCTTTTTTGCAGGTAATAGTTTCCTTTAAAATAAATATAATTGTAGGATAGATCTATGTCTAGAAGTTCTTCCACTAGACTGATGTCATTCTGGGGAGCCTCTTTCTTCCTTAGTAATTGACTAACCCACTCTATGTGCTATGTTATCAGCCAGCAAATATGTTAAATCCTCTGGTTCAGTATAGGGAGTTCCATTTACTATTAGTTCAGCACACTGCTGGGTGTTCACCTTAAGGCTGCATACATAAATACAAAACGCCTTTTAGCCTGGGACACTTTTTGCCTCAAAGATGGCTTTGGCGGACAGGATTAGTCCTCTGAGTTGCTTGCTGAGACTGATGAGGGAATTTTTTCTTTTTTGTCTCTTGTTCATAGCCCTTCCTAGTTTTTGACATGATTTTCTTTCTTTTGTTGTACAACTTATTTATACTGGGGGCCCAACAAGGGGGCTTGTTTTTGGAATTTGTCCTTAATTTATTTTGGCTTGGTACTGCTTTTTCTATGCAGTTATGTATATTGTTTTAGAGGGTTTCAGTAAACACTTCCACATGAGCCACAGTATTCTCTGAGTTTGAAGCCTTACAATTTAGCTATTATATTGATTTTTAGCAGGCAGTTAGCCTTGCAAAGGTTCATAAAAGTTCTGGAGTTTGCTTGCAGTTTGGGCTTAATATTTATCTCAAGGCTGACCACTTTACGATCTGATCTGACCAGTAAAGATATTACACTGGATTCCCTCATATTTGTATCAGATCCAGGATATTTGGACCCCTAGTAGGTGTGCAGACTAGCTGTCCTAGTGTGTTTGCATTGACAAAATCCAGGAATCTGTGAGCCTGCATGTTAGTGGTTGTGTAGGTAACCCAGTTCAATGGTGGGATAGTCGAAATCACCTATGAAAATGGTGTTGGACTAAATGGTGAGTAACTCCAGTACATTCAAGCACATGCTATGGTTAGCCTGGGTTATAGATGGAGGACCTATAATTAGCAACAATATTGTATGGGACTTTACCTAAGGTTAGATGGGCATAGAGTAGCTAATTTTCACAGTAAAATATTTCTTCTATTGCTCAAACATAGACACCCTTTCTTTAATACTTGTGTATACTATATGAGTATTAGCCTCTATGCTCTCCCTTTTTACATCTGGTGTCCTGGAATAACTATAATTATGTCTAATAATTGTACCTCCCAATTCTTGAATAAAATAGCAATTCCAGACATATCTCTTCGCAAGGCGCCATACAGTCTTATTGCCCCATTGCTTCCCTCTTTGCTGCTTTTGTTTTCCATTTAATAATATTATGTACTCAGTGGTCAGTGAGGAAAATGTTCACCCTATGGAGGAAGCCTAGTTTCCAGATTGTTTTTTTGATGTCTTGGAGGAAGTAATGATCATATCTGACATGATCATCAATTAACAATTTCAGGAGTTTGGCTTGAGAAACACATATCTATTTTATGTTATTAGATGATAGAATGTGAAATCAATGTTTTTGGCTTAGGTGGTTTTTAGGGGTAAATACCGTTAGCTGTGTCTTTTTGAGGTTTATGAGTACGTTTTAAGTTATCTAATCAGGATTTGTCAATAAAAAGGCTTGTTGGGTGGTGTTTTGCAGGGAAGATAGCATCTAAACAGAGCAGATGATAATGTTTTGCTCAGTCCAGAAAACTGAAAAATATAGGCACAGTGCAAATACCAAAGTTTTAAAATGTTAATTTTCAAAGTGATTCATTTTGTAATTCTGGGGCCCATGTGGGTGACTTGAGGCAAAGAACGCAGATGACAATCTGCCATGGATGCAGGTTCAACTCCCAAGGCTTAATGAACAAATTAACATTAAAAGCGTGCTACTATAAAGTCCATTAAAATAGGACCTTAATATTTTCATACCTACATTTTTCTGATTCAGGATGAATATCTACATTTTTAAGTCTACAACTTTTCATAAACATTATTTAGCAGTTTTTATCAGTTTCACAGCACTTTCAGACACAGCTTTTAAATGCATAGTTTGAACTGAATTGAATTAATTACAATGCATTTTAATGGGTAGTTGTATGACCTGTAAGCATATTTGATGAGTTACGAAGTAATAACTTTCATTCTGATAAAGGACACTACTGAACGTGTAATAAAACAGTTAATCCAAATTGTTTTTTTTTCTGTTTTAAAGTGTTTTTTGTTTTTGTTCATAATGCAAGTGTACTAATTTCAATGGCAGTTCTTTCATCTCTGCAGTTGCTTCATCGGGATTTTCAAAAATCAAAACGCCACCAGTCCAAAATGCTTTCAGATTACATGGAAATGTCAAATTGTATTTCATTCACTTGCATTATTTTATTCTTTTGACAAATTACAAACAAGCAATTAAAAATCATCTCTGAATATTCATACTCAAGATATACATGTTGCCCACTTACTACTAATCTTTGAATATCTCTCCTGCGTTATCCTGAATTTCAAATATTTAGCATTTAGTACCTGTTGAACATGCAACAATCCAGAATTCCCCACTCTGGCCTCCTCCGCTTACTTTAAGTATACCTCAATCTTCTTAAAGTCCACAATTTTTATTCTTATTACTTTAAAAGTATTCGATGTCTGTCTGACATTTAACTGTAAATCAATTTTCTTGGGTCTCTGCTCTGCGATCACATAGTAGCATGGCCATCCTACGATGACTTATGACGGACTTCATCTCCAATATGTTCAAATTCAGGAGCAAACTCCATTTCTTCGATCAGTGCATAAACACTACCTTCATACTTCAAAACACCAAAAAAAAAAAAGAAAAAAAAAAGGATTTTGAATGAGCTATTTTGCTTTATAATTTAGTGGTTTTAATTATTTGACTGACAGACTGACCCAAAGAGGCAGCCAACTTCACTAAAGCACCCTGAGCCGCACCCACATCTTGATTATTCTTTTTGGACTCAGAATCTGTCACAGATTGGAGCATGGCCAAGGTGGTGGTTTTACTGTAGCAGATTTTAGTTACTCTGTACTATTTGAAAGCTTTTGATGGGAATTTACCATAAAATTTGATGATGTGTTCAGTGCTAGAAGTGAATGAAAAATGTATGTTGTCTAAGTGTCAAATTATATTGGTCAAAAATAATTAAAAAATCCTGTCAGAATATATATCAACAGACCACTTGAACGATGTCATTTTCCAAAACTACTGGGCAAGAGACAATCTCTACAAAGAAGGATTTCTAGAAGATATCATTAAACATGAAACTTGCAAAAATTACGATCCAACACTTCTTAAACAAGCTATCCAGCTGTAAACCCCTTTCATACCATCTGTAGTCATGAATATACATTTTCCATCTACATTTTCAGCCAGTTTGGTGGATATGGGCCTCCTGAGGGAATATAGCAATTGCCTTATGTTTACTGACAACCACCTAATTCTTGCACAAACTGATACTGTATGTGAGAGATGTGGTTATACAATGTCACTGGAGGCAAGGCTCTCACATACAAATTGCTATATCATAATAAGGGAGATAGAACTAAAGCAGATTTTCTTTTTTATCATTATCATTTAGATATTTTCTTATAATATACTTATAAATAACTAATATAAATAATTTATTTGATTATATATACAAATTTAATGTATGGGCAACTAGATTAAGTGGGTGCAAGGGAGCAAAAGAGAATTAAAAGAGTTTGAATGAGATTTCTGTACACAATTATGATATTTAAGTTCCATGGAAGGGAACTGGTTTTCTTGAGGTTTAGTTATCTTTAATATTGCTAACTGTTTTGTATTTCTGTGTCAAATAAAATGATCTTTCAGCCAACAGTTTTCCTTTGGTTTTCACATAGCTATTATTCAATGGATGTGGTTTATTATAGAGATTATAGAATATCAATTGACAATATAAATATGTATGTAACTGATATAAGATGTTTTCTTTAAAATAAGTTGCTTTAAATGTAAATGGCTTCAAGAATGGCAATAAAAGAGGTATTTTTAAAGCATTTAAAGTGCATAAACATTTTTATAAGAAACTTATTTACTGCAAAATGGCAAAGCCATATAAAGTACTATCACATTCTATCTGAAGAAAAGAGAAAAGGAATAACATTTTTTTGAGAAATTCTATTACAAGTCCTAGGGTTATTGGCTTAAACAGTGATGATTAAGGTATGATGTGCATGGCCATTACTGAATATCAGAAAAGAATCTTAACCTTAACAAATATGTAATGGATTCCAGGAACTGGTGGTAAATTCTCTAGGAAGTATCTGGGACTTTTACCTTTGAATGTAAAGGGAAGTATAACAAAGGTTTTTAAATGTATAATTAAAGAAAACGATATCAATGCAATTAACAAACCTAGAATTTTAGCATCAGCTAAGTCTTTAGTAAACTTTTACTTTATCATATAGAGGTTAATAACTTTTTCTGATTCAAATTATTTGTTTTGCTGTAATTACTGTTATAGATTTGGTACACAGTCAATAACTGATAAGGCATATATTTCAAATGATATGATTTCTAAAACAGAAAAGGTAAAGGTGATAACATTTCCTTTATCAGATCACAATACAATTGCTTATGCAGTAATGAGAAATAAAAATATAGCTTCTTTTAAAAGACTACCAGACTATATAACAAAATTAAAATATTTTAAAGAGTAGCTTCTAACATAAATATAAGAGTTCCTAGACTTCAACAGTAGTTCCTAACAGAAATACAACAGTTTCTAGATTTCAGTAATAATTGTGAAATTTGTTATATGATCCTATGGGATTTGATGAAAACACGTTTATATGGCAAAGTCTCAACTTGGTATTACTTGTGCTTTTGGGCAAGTACTGAGCTAGCTGCCTATGCAGGCCATTTTCAGCCTAGTCAATTTCCATTCAAAGCTGAGTATCAAACCCCATACCTTGTGTCTGTAAGATAAATACCTTAACCATTATGACAACCTCTAAGTGACAAGAGAAAACAATGGAATAAAGACTTACTGGGACAGCAAGAAAAGACAGCAAACTAAAATGAACATATTTAAAGAAGAAAAGCTGTATTATCAGAAATAGCAATAATAATAATACTAATAACAACAAACATGAACACAGATCCTACAGCATAATTTATTTACTTTCATTTATTTATTTACACTTTGCTGACAGTGTTAGTCCCAATAGACCTCTGTCTTCATATCAGAGAAGACCTAAGGGAGACATTTTTGGCCAGGGCATGAGGAAACTTTCCCTACTTTTTTGAGCACTAGGTGGCACTAGAGGCCTGTCACTAGTCCTTGAAGAATTCCAAGATGGAAGACGGAGTAAACTTTGGTGCTGAAGAACTTTTGATACAGAATTATAGACAGTTGGAGCATTTAATTACAGATTGAGAACCAGATGAAGGAAAGGAGGTGAGCTGGAGTGCTATGATGGATTGAGTGTTACAGAACCAGTCAGATAATGAAGCTGATAACACAGTAGATATGCAGATTGCAGAGGCTAAAAGCACAGAGGCATGTTTGGTTGATGGAGTAATCAGTTTTAATAATATGTCTGTGTAATTGGGTACTATGGATGACAGAAATGAACAAAAGAATAAAATAAATATACAAGTGCTATAAGCCAAGGAATAAGAATCAGTGTACAAAGTGATGAGAGGAAGGAGCAGAAGGGCAGAAGTTTCAGAAAAAAAAGGCTGGTGATAAGAATAAGAAGTAAACACAGAGATACTATTAACAGGTATGACATCATGGACAACATTATTTTGTTGTTAAGATTTACTTTAAGAGCTTTAATACATTTGGGATGAGAAGACTTCTTTGAAGTACTTTATGGGAGAAACAGAAAAAAAGAAATTAGATATCACCTTGGAAAAAACTTTACTTTTCAGAACTTTGGCTTGCAGTTAAAAAGAAATCTGAAAGTACAATTCAGAATTTCAGAAACTGAGGAATTTGATTTTTTCCTGACAAGATATGATTAAGTGTATGACATGAAGCAAATGTATGATAACAAAACTGTATTGACAGGGGGAAGGGGAGTGTGGGTTGGACTGAATAAGCACAATGGAAAATTACAGCATATTTTTAATAAAATCATTTAATAGTGAATGGGAAAAGAAAAAAAAAGAATAACTGTTAGGTACTGGGGCCAACTGAGGGCCTGTTTCTACTTTGGAGATGAAAAACGTTTGGTTCGATAATGTACTGTAGGCAATGTGTGGAGCAAGGCCATAATGCTAAGAACTGTACACCTCTTTTGTAGGAAATTTACTGTGTCTGACCATTTTTGGTTTGAATTTCCAGCAATGTTAACAGAAAGGGTACATGAAAAAATGAGAAGGGGAAGATAATATGTACAATATTTAGTAAGAAAGTGAAATGACTGATGCAAGTGAGAATAATATGGCAGAGATATGAATCAAGGTGAAGAAAAACAGCAAGGGGAAAGAATAATGGTAGTGGAGATTCAGATACAAATGGAAAATAAGTATCATGAGTTGACAAGTGAAGAAGAGGAAGATGGAGACTCAGATACAGGGGAAGAACAAGAGCAAAAATAAATTAACTGAATTGGAGGGTGTGTGAGAAAAAAAAGAGAAAAATAAGAAAAGGCAGAAAAAAGATGTGAAAAAGGGAAAAGGATGAATCTGATATTTTTGGGACTAAATGTGAATAGCATAAAAATAAAGTGATAGATTTAATGGTTGCTGAATGGGGCAACAAGAGAAAAATGTATGTATTCTGTTTACTGGATTCAATATGTGTTACACATGAAAAACAAAGGAAATTGAATCTTTATGAGGAAAAAGTTTATATGGTCAGTATGATATGAAATGTTCTGGGATAAGGTTGTGGCAATAAGAAAAGATGAAGTCAAAATATCGGATGTAATATCAGCGATAGCAGGAAGAGTGGTAATATGTGACCTGAGAAAAAATGGAATTTGTGTGTGGTTAACGGTAATATATGCATATACTGACATGTCAGAAAGAAAAAAAAGATTTGAAGAACTAAATAAATGGAATAGTATCAATTGTAATGATAGGAACTTTAACTGTAAAGTAAGAAAAGAGAAAAGAAAAATAATGCAAGATTCAAAGATGATAAACAAAGTGAAGTGATGTAGAGACTTGAAGCTAGGAAAAAGTAGAGAGTGAGCATACAAAAGGGGAATTTATAAAACAGTAATAGATTGTTATGTATTCAGGTGGCATGAAGGAAGTATCAGGTGGGGTAGAAGGAGTAGATTTTTCAGATCTTAGGCAATATAGGCTATGCTAGATGACAATGAAGAAATCACAAAAGAGGATAAGGAATAAAATGGTTAACAGGGGATGTAAGTACAAACAAAGAAATGAAATAAGAAGATAGTAGACAATGGAAGGAATATATAACAAGCATTTTATGAAAATTGGACAAATAGTGGGTAGTGTTTAAACTGAAATGTAAAAAGCCTTTTTGGATGTGAATATGAAAACATGGTGAAAGATTTTGAGAAAGGCATGGAAGAAGGAATTAACAAAGAAGGAGAAATGTAAAAGACATTATTTGAGAAAAGTAAAAAAAAAAATAAGACAATGTTGTATAGAAAGAAATATTTTTAAAGGGAAAGAAGGAAGACGTTTTACTGTTTTTGGAAAGGTGGTAAAAAGAAGAGTGGATAAGATGGATGGAATGTTAGATAGGAATGGGGTAGTAAAATGTAAACAAGAAGAAATTAAGAGTTGGTAAAAAATATAGAAATAATATATAAGAAGAAGAAGTTGAAAGGGAGAGGTGGAAAGTGAAGAAAAGTTTGGCTAGAACAAAATGTAAACTGGAAAAAAGAATTCATTTGAAAGATTTGGGAGAGGTTATAAAAGAAGGGAAGAAAAAAATCAGTACCTGGCTTGGATGAGTAAAGTTATGTATTATTATGAGAAGAAACAGCTCCCAAATGAAATGTTGACACTTGAAATAATTAATGCCAACAAGTCAAAAAAAAAAAAAAAAAAAGAAAGAAAGAAAGCCCAGGAAAAGTGTGAATATTGATTGCTCTTCTTCTTTAAACTTCTTTTTTTGCAGGGGGGAAAGCTGCCTTGTACCCTTGATGTGGGGTGCACTCCTCCCACACCCCAAACTTATATAACCAACTCTGAGATTGCCATACCTCGAAGGAAAGGGAATATTCTGGGAAATGGCCATCTCAGACTTATTACATGAAAATACACTTTTTCATCCATTCAGTCTCTCTGTTTCAGAACTTGATCAAGGGGGTCCTGACATTTCAAATGGTCAGCAAAATAAACATTTGTGGAAACATTGAATGAATGGTTAGAATAAGGGATATATGATGAAAAGATATGTGTTGGAGTGATTAAATTTACATGGAAAAAAGATGAAAAAAGTTAAGACTTGGAGACCCATAACAGTAGAGAATCCTGTTTATAAAATCTTTATTAAAATAATACAAAAAAGAATGAGGACTGTTTTGGAAAAAGTGATAGTGGAAGTAGTATATGGAGTAAAGGGAAAATAAGTGAAGGAAATGTAATAATAAAATAAGTAATAGCTTTTATTCTAAGGGAGAATAAAGGTGTACAGTTGGTTGTGAATGGTGTAGCAAAAGCATTTGACTCAATAAGTCATGAAGCAATGTGAAGTATTTTAGGGGATTATGGCGCTGGGAAAAATAATGAAAGGATTAAAGAAGTGTTATGAGATGTATTATATGAGGGTTATGGTAAATGGCTGGTTAAGAAAGGAAATAAAGATTGGAAAGGGTGTAAAACAGGGGTTTCCAATGCGCATGTGTTTATATGTGCAAGTAGTGGATGCAATAATGCAAATGTGTATTGGTGAAATGAGATACGCAGGATGGGAAATGAAAACAGATGTAATAATATCAATGCATATTTCACATGCTGGTGATTTAGTTATTATAACCAAAAACATAGTATGGATGAGGGAAGCTGTGACAAAGATGGAAATGGGGCTAAGTAAAGCTGGATTAAAGCTAAAAAGATCAAGAAGTAAAAGATTTGGTGAAATTACTATAAATGGAAGATAATTTACTAGAATGAGATAATAGATATGTTTGGTGAAAGCAGGAAAAGATCAGAACAATAGAGAGAACTTTTGGATGAAATAAAGAAGTTACTTAACTTGTTATTATTACCATTCACCATTAGTATAAAACCAGTGAGACATTGAAAGCAATTTGAGCAAAAACATTTATTATCTGAATATATTAGCAGAACATTTAAAACTAGACTACAACAAGCGTAGATAAACATTAACACATATGAACACACTTATAGGCTAGAGTGCTTGAATGATAGTACTCACTCCATGCATTTATATGCATACACACTCTATCATTATTATTAATTCTCTAGTATGTACCTTGTACTATTTTATTAATGGCCTATACATCAAGCATATTAAGATTAGAATTATAAACATTGTAAATAAAAGCCTTTTAAAATTCTTATTTTCCAACCTGGAAACAGATAGGTTATCTATGTCAAGGTGAGCTATCAGCTCCTTTGGCATATACAACATTTACAGCTATCAAATTATACCCAACTGATCTTTAAATCTCATTTCACCACCTGAAATGATTTATTTCACTCATTCTCCCCTTTCTCACTGAGACAAAATACATTTTATTAACCTGTGCTAACTACAGAAGTACCAGTCTGTCATCATGTCACAAAGGTCAATTCTTGACCTCCATGAAGTTTTCTGCATACCACAGTAATTTTCCACTCAACCCATATGGGTACCTGCTACACACTCTTTTCCACTTTTTGTCCTTACATGTATTAAAATCATGTTGTTCATATCATGATGCTTTTTAAACCAAATCTGCAACATTCTGTTAGTATTCTTTTATTTTCCATATTGCATGATATTTTCCCATTGAAGCCTGCCCTACCATATTCTGAATTTCATTAAATGGCCTTAATTACTCATTTCTTCAAGTAGTAATAACACATTTCAACCAATAAATTACATTGAACATGTTGCTTTGCCCTTCAAACTGATGTCTGACTACTGTCAGCTATAACACCGTTCGGCTACATGCCCAAGCTGTGCATACTATGATAATCATATACATATCCTGTGCATCTTGTAAAAATCATTATAATCACATTTTGTGCATACTGTAAAAATATATGCACATACTGCACATATTGTGAAAATCATATGCACATGGAAAACTGGTGAATGTAAACATAAAATAACTGTATTTCCTATCAATACAATTCTAACTAAATCTTGCTGTGCCCCAATAAAACACATTTGTTTACCATGCAGGTTCACTGGATATACAGTTGTATTTCAGAAACAATTGGAAAACAATATTTGGTTGAGTGACTTGCTGAAGGTTGCACAGTAAACAAATCAGAACTAAGGGAACCAAACCCTGTACCAGAGTAACTACAATTCACATCCTTAACCATCTGTGGCAACTTCCAGACTTAATCCTGATATATTTTTCTTCACGAGAAGAAAGCAATCAAATTTACTTCAATAGACTTAATAAATTCCTTTATTAGTGTCATTATAAAATAAAACTACAACCACTGAAAGTGTCTCATACTTCTAAATAACTATCCCCCCATAATGCACAGATAAAAATATTTTATGTTGCCTGATGCATCACATTTAACTGGGTCTATATCACTTCAGCAAAAACCCCTTTATGCGAATACCCATACATCGACCCCTATACTTCGAACCATGAAAATCCCGAATGCACTAAACTGTGAAAAATAAAATAGCGAACTGTCATAATCGGCCACCCCCACCACCCGCTACTTAGTAACTACCCAAACAAAATAAATAAACCACATACATACACTAACCAAACCCTACAGACATACACCCAAACGAAAGAAATAATCCACATACATACATTTAACAAAACCCTACTTCCAACTCTACACTAAACCCCATATACACAACTATATATGCACTATCCTTAATACCTCCCTAACCCTAAGGTCCATAACTACTGCACACTTCCCCTGCAGACATACCCCCAAACAAAATAAATAACACACATACATACACTTAAAAAAAAAAACCTTCATCTAACACTACACTAAATCTTACATACATTACCTATCTATGCACTTACCTTAACCCAAATCCTAACCCTAAAGTCCTATCTATCACACACTTACCTTACATAGCTATACTGCAGATGGCCAACCAAAACAAATCGACATTTTGGAATTTGTGGTTTTAGACGTTTGAGGTTTACGTAGTTCATACAATACGGTTCGACATATTTGTATTCACATAAAGGGGTTTTCGCTGAAGTGATATAGACCCCATTTAACTTTACAAGCAGTCCTGCTACCTTTTGTTTCATTTATTTTCAATGCATTTTTATTTTCCTAACCTTTCACAGCAAGGTTACTATTTTTCTACTTTGTCCCTAATTAATCAATTAATTAATTAGTCCTATTTATCTCAAAAGGATTTGGGAATTACTAATAACACACAACTAAACTAGTGCAGTAAAAAACTGAACATGAAAACTGCCTTTAGAATGTTAGCATATCTAGTTCCCTGTAATTTTAGGGAACATGACTTAAAATTCACTTGTCTGCATATGTGTAAGCTGATATGAACACAGTTACAATACAATAGTTACCACTGGTTTGAAGCTATCACCAATTTCTGCTGGGTACCACCCTCTACATGGATGAAGGTTTCCATAGGTCTATCCATAATCTTGCCAATGTTAAAATTCCTTTGCAAAAACTCCTGTCAATTTCTTTTCACAAACCATGGAATAAGTATGAAAATATTCTTTGTGGTTTCTTGAATAAATAATTTTACTGGAACTTACTATGCACTACCAAACACCTCATTTCTTATGTGTCAGATTAACGATCACTGGTTAGCCAGAAATCAAACCATGAATCTTAGGATTTACATAACTTGAATGCTTTACTTGGTTTTTCACAGTAAACATAAAAAACTGCAGCTTTAAACATTTCAGCTATACATATATTATTGCTTACCTGCTTAGATTCTAACTCTTGCTGATTGATAAAAACAAAACTTTTTTTATATTACAACTCTCTTTTTCAATTGTTACTGACTTATTTAACTGTGTCTAGAATTTAGAACAGTGGCATCTTTTCTATCCTCTTGTCTGCATCCTGTGTTAAACCAAGATTGCTTTTCACTTCACCAAAAAGTCTTGAAGTATTTTTTATGGTCAGTACATAATTATTTTCAAGAGACATGCCTACCTTGTCTTTACATTTCTGCCTGCTGAAAACATTTCAGGAAATTACCATTTTAATACCATACATTTGTATGAACAGACTTACTCCTCTTGTAATGCTGATTTTTTAAATCTACTGCTGATTTAACTTTACCTGGGATGTTTTACTTTGTGACACTAAGAAAAAAATGTGAATTCAGTCAAAACAACTTTTCCCATATAATTTACATTTGCACATTTTCTTTCCTTTTAGCAATAATGCTAATTTGAACAGTTTTGTCTGTGACCATGCTAACTGGCATAACTTAATATTCTGTTGTTTGAAAGCTTACTAATCACCCTGTGTGTAACTGTTTCACTAGAACATTGGTATAAAGCATGAAACCCACTTATTAATTATTTTCCTATCAACAAATGCAGTCTGTGAAAATTACATTTTACCAAGAAATCTGAATAATCTCAGTTTGTCCTTATTGGAAATGCAACAAACCACATAAAATGCATTCTGTACATCAAGGGGCCCATTTAAACATACAGAACACCCCATTTTTCCTTTTGTATCCTTCAGAACAGGCAAAACATTCTGATTTACTGTTTAATATTCATAAACTCTACATTTTGCATACTGCAGATGGCTGTCAGCAAAAAATATGACTGAATTTTTGTTGTCAATAACTTAATTGCTGGTGTAAATGCATTTTTACAATTAGGTTCTATGGCTCAAATCTCATAGAAAAACATTAACCTGTAGAAATAATTCACTTTTTCTTTTTGAAGCCTTTTGCATTAAAAATGCTATATGAAATAAAACCAAAAGATACCTGCATAAATCTTAGGTTGTCTTTTCCAATATATGTAGGTGGGGTTTACTCACACAGAAATGTTTTTCAAGAGTCTGGGTATGTCAATGCATGTGTATGGCATGTATACATGCCTGCATGCATTTACAATTACTTATGCACAACCCTGCACATCCCCTTTAGACATCCTACAAAACACTTTCTGTGAAAAATATTAGAACACATTAGATTTCATGCAATACACATTTTTTGTGTGTTAATTGGGAGTCCTGCCATTACAACAACAGTATAACACTAGCTCTAAATAGTGGTCCACATCATTACTTGGAAGAAGTGTAAGAAATTAAACTAAATATCCTGTAATGGCATATAACCACCCATGCATGTCATGAAAGATACTGGTGATTTAGAACTGCATCAACATTTGCACATTGCCCAGATTTGTAAATCCTTACATGCAAATAACTGGAGAACCTAGAGAGAAAAATGTTTTCTTAGCTTAAATATTTACTTTGTGGAATTAAGACTTGTCTAAATATGGTTTTAAAATGTTACTGCACATGGAATCTGTGAAAAGAAAGAAAAGGTTACAAAAACCAAAGTCCCTTTCTGAACAAAGCTTCTACTTTATTATCTCTCTCCTCCTGTTGAGAGCAGCAGTCTGCCTCTAAGTACTATGAATACCTCTGCATCTGTATTTCACAGTACTCTTTTCCTGTCTGGAGGTTTAGGATTTATTGCTGAAAATGAGTCGAAAATTGTGTCTTTACATTTTGCAAAAGTTTTTGCTTTTTTTCAGAGATTTAGGATGTATGGTACACAGTCTATCTCTTGCAAAATGAAATGCAGAATGGATTATTTTCTTTTTAAACTGTCCAGACACAATTTTGTCTTTATCTGGGAGTAGAAGCCACGAAAAACATTGCCTGGTAGAATTTTGTCTTCTGTTTTAAATTATGAAATATTTTCTTCTTTGAGCAGCTTAGAATAACAAAGATCATGTGGTAAAAGCACATGTGTTCTGCTGCTTAGAAACTTTTAACCAGTTCATGATTAAACTCTGTACTATGAAAAGGTAAATCTTTGAAACTTTCATTTTGTCATAATAGCTGCTATGGCAAAGAGTTATGTCTTTAACATGACAGTTTCCAAGTATCTTGAGAATTTACTTTCATTGTCTGTACCTTATTAGTTGCTGTCTGCATGACAGTTCAAGATTAAGTCTTGTTGCTCCTTCTATACAACAGAGGATTTTACAGTTTATTGTAATAGACCACACAGCATATTAGTGCTCTCCATGACTGAAAAGCATTAGTTTATTAGCTTCTTATCTATCATTGCTGACATGTTGAAATTAATTATTTATTTAATGCAGTCCATATAGATTGCAAATGAAACACACTGAAATGGTACCTGCTTTCAGTTCTGTTCTCTATTGATAAAGCATGCCCTGTTGTGGACTGATATTCATGCTGCCTTAGCCCTCATCTTTATTTATGAAGATGATTCAGGGTCTTTTTAAGACTTTGGATCCTACTTTTCCCTTCCTGTTTTGCCAATGCTTTCCTTTCTTCTTGCCTGTATTTTTAACACTGGCAGATAAGATAGCATGCTAGATTTTTTCAGAAAGAGTAGCTGGCTCACCAGTGTTAATAAGGTTTCTCTTATTATTACAATTTGTTATTAGTATAAAACCAGTAAGACATTAAAAGCAGTTCAAGCAAAAACCTTTATTAACCACATAAGATTAACAACACATTTAAAACAAGACTAACAAAAAGTCTAGTGAAACAGGTCTAAAGGTCAATCAAAATAAAACTAATATCTTATTAAGTAACAAATAGTTAAATAATTTGATGGGAGCTAATAAAAAATTCTAATTTGATAGTAAAAAGATTGAATATTTAGGGGTTACTCTTACATGTAATTTTAAAGAAATAGCAAAATAAGTTATAAAAATAATTTAGACAATATTGAAACAATAATAAATAAATGGAATAATTTATTATTTAAAAAAAAAGATTGGTTGATTTTAATAAAAATGATTATTTTACCCAAAATGCTGTACATTATACTGACAACTTCTTTAGTTCCTTCTAAAGAACATATTAAACACTTTATTGACATTTGATTGAAGTAATTATGGCACCCCCACAAACCTAGAATAGTTTTGGAACATAATGTAAGAGAATATTAACATGGTGGAATAAGATTTCATGACCTAGGAATGTATACTACAGCTTCATTTATTAAAATATTAGGTTTATTTTTAAATTCTGATTATTCAGACAACTGAAAAAGTAATTAATTTTCATAAGTAAATAAACAAATATCACTGCAGAACGTAGGCAATGTTAAAGAAATACCTATTTACAAATGACAATAATTCAACAGATTCTACTTACAGAAACAATATATTAACATATTTTAAAATTTTACATATAAACAACTGGAGATATAAGCATAGTATTTCAAATTATTTCCTATACCACTGACACCAGAATGAATAGATCATCTGAACTTTCAAAAAATTCTAAGTTTAAAAGTAGGGATGTGATCAATTGGAATTACGTGTTAAACAAGACCAAAGTGCTTAGCACAGACTGTTTAATGAATAAATATGATATGGATTTGGAAATCTGACTTATAGTACACATCAAAAGACAGTTTTTAATCTCTAAATTTGATTTAATTTCAGACATAACTCCATAACAGTCTTGATTTTCTAGATAATCTTTGAAACAAATGCAAATGGTGGGGAAGGAAATCATAGCTATTTTATATATATATATATATATATATATATATATATATATATATATATATATATATATATATCAAGTAAGAAGTAAAAATTTCATATCATAGATAACTATTGGGCTTATACTCACCAAATAAGTTGCTCAACGTTAATAGCAATAGACAAAAAGGACTATAATATCCTTAGAAACTAAATCATCTTTATTTTAGAGATTACTCTATTCTTTTAGAAATTTCTACATACGTCATTTATCATTACATATGCAACTGGAATTATATACTGAAAAAGGTACTGATTGTTAGAAGTATAAATCCTTAATCAAATCAGATTGGCAGTATATAGTTTATGACTGCAAAACTATACAACACTTTAGGGGAATAAATCAATGTTTCCTGCAATCACTGAGGTCTGATAAATTTATATTAACTAAACTTTTCATGTTGCTAAATGCTACAATTCCCAGATGTGTACCCTACTCACAATTTTCACTTTTCTGGAGCTTATAAACAATAGCTAGGAAAAATGACTACCAATAATTGGAAAATGAGGTAATATCTTCATTTACTCAATTTATAAATATTGTCACTGCTGTGTGCTGTAAAGAAATGTATAATATTAATATGAAAACAAACTAAAATAACCAAATAATATAATACTGGAGAAGATTGAAATCATTAATAGAAAAGCATTAATCTGTATTTTATGACAAGTTTATGGCTCTGTAATGATTTTTTTGTAATTTATACAGCAAGAATTGACATAGACACTTCTGTAAATAAATATTTGTTTTATTATGTTAATGTGTTTGGTTCTGTATATAAATGTTCAATAAAAATATTAAAAAAATGACCTATCACATAAAAAATGCATTTCTAAATGTTGTTTGTGCCTCTTCAATTTCTAAGCCATTTTACCATTCATGTGAAATTTCAGTAAAAATTTCAGACTATTCATTTCTTTCACCCCTTTTAAGTATTCATATTTGTGACTCAAACTGCCCCTTCCAGATGTTTGTTACAATGGACTTTAAACATGTTATCATTGTTTTTAGAGTAAAAACAGTATGCATCCTTTAATGTAACAGTCTTGGCTTAGTAATCAACCAAAATGTATAGGAACAAGCTGCATAGCTCTAATAATTTAATTTGGTTGTAGGCACATAGTTAAATGCACACACACACACACACACACACACACACACACACACACACACACACACACACACACACACACACACAAGCATTAGCACATGCACAGATTTATCATAGATATATTCATAACAATATATATAAGACATACAGTCAACACATTTAATGGTTTAGAAGCTTTATAATGAGTGCCAGACTTCATAATTACTTGACGTTCAATGTCTTTACCAATTCAGAAAATGAAATGAGACAAGATTACGTTGATTTGAACTGGCTACAGTTTCTGCCATGGATCTTTAAATCTGGGTACTATCTAGTATCATATTCAAAATTTAAGACTCTCTTTTCTTATGCTGGGAGCTCTCTATAGAAAATAGTTACTTTTAGTCCAGGATACGTTTAGAAATATACATGTCCATATAAGGTTCAATGGAAGTGTTAGTAAATTAAGAATGTATTATAACATCTTGAATCTTTAGTTACATTTACTAATTAGGAAGATCTGCATACACTATCAAACCTTCAGTGAAAGCAAAATGCATTCCTATTCTGTCTAAGGAAAAGGTTTCAACCAAGTCTGCAGTGGAAGCAAAATGTGTTTTTGCTCTGTCTAAGGAAAAGGCGTCAACATTATTTAATGTAGTCCTTCAGGCAAGCAGGGTTATGCCCTTCATGTATACAATGCCTAGGTGGCATAGTAACAAGTAAATACAATAGACATCAAAGAACACCTGTTTTTCTTTTGCAACAAACACTTGTTCTTCAAGCTAAATATCTGCAGTTAAGTTAGTTGCTTCTGTTGGCAAATACAGGAATTTCTATGCTGTGCAGTCAGTCTTCATGCTTCAGTCTACAGTTTGTTTACCAGATTTACAGACTGGTATGATCTATGACTATAGCTGTTATTTCAGCTACATACCTCCTCACAGATGAGGTTACTTATGACCATTGCATAAAAACATATTTTGCCAAGCAACTCTCATTTACTTCTGGGATGCATTTAATATAAAAAAAAAAACTATAATTCCACACACAGACCAACTCCAGGTTCAAAGCTTCTTAATTTGTCATTTTATCACGATTCTGAGCTCATTTTTTTCTCATGGGCAGGGTGCTGGTTATTTTGCTTTCATATCTGATACATGCAAGTGAAGCCTACATCTCAGCCTTCATGACATAAGCATTTCTGTCATAGACAAATTTTCCTTCACCTGAAAGGGAATTCTGTTGTTCAACAACAATATTGATAGTTTTGTTTCCATTGTTTTATTTTTTCATCTCCTTTAATGTACATACATCATTGTCTGTGAGTAGACTAGATGAAACATGAAATGTTATAAGACATATTCCATTTCCCTTCATAAAGTGTACACGTTGCATGTTAGTGAAACACAATCCCTTATGTAAAACTGCATCCTAGGGCTTGTGGTAAAGCCAAGTCCATTTCTTTTGGTGAAGCTGAGCTACACTACCCCTTTCCCCTTTTCCTTCCAAGAAAAAATACTACTCCTTCATAAATGTGTGGTTATTTTTCTTGCAACCTTTTTCTTAATTTGGTAAAAGTCAAATATATATCTAATGGAAAGCGATCCTATCAACAAGTAGGATATTCTCCTGTTCCCTGCTCTACTGTAGACAACAATCATATTTCACATACATTCCAAAATCCCAGCTTCAAAAACTCAAACAAACCTATAATACCGATACATTGCTAAGTTTGCTGCTAATCTGCCTTGTAAAGTACACCGCTATCTAGCATTGTGGGGAAAAAATAGTTGGAGCTAAACAATAGATTTGTTTGCCCTCAGCTTAAAACAATTAAAAAGTAATTCATAAACCAAATAAGTACCCTGTAATTAATAACCTAGCTTGAGTATACAATCCAAACAGACCTCTGAGATTTATAAGCTAAAATATTTCAATTACTGTAAGATCAAACAGTCATTCTGGAGAATTCTTATATTCTGTGGAAGTAGTCAAAATATGGAATTCTGTTCCATCAGATATCCACTTCACTCTAAAACAAAATCCTATCAAGCTAAAACTATATATATATATATATATATATATATATATATATATTCTTTTTCTGGCTTTTCCCGGTTAGGGGTCGCCACAGCGGATCACCTTGTCCGCACATTGAATGGCAGTGGAGTTTTACGGTGTCGAGTTGCCAGCCCGGCGCCCAACCTTCCACAGAAGGCACACTCACACGCACACCTAGGGCCAATTTAGAGTGTCCAATCCACCTGCAGCATGTCTTTGGGATGTGGGAGGAAACCGGAGCACCCGGAGGAAACCCACGCGACCACAGGGAGGACATGCAGACTCCGCACAGAAGGCACCCCAGCCGAGGATCGAACCGGAGAACCTCTTGCTGTGAGGCGGCAATGCTAACCACTGCACCACCGTGGCCGCCTTATATATATATAATTAATTGTTGGACAATTATGTAAATAGTTTCTATGCTTTCTTTTCTCTTCCAAAATAATTATTACTTTCATGCTATCGTCTTATAAATCTTAACAATATCAGCTCTCTTACTGCATATTTACCTCTCACATTTCTTTCTCTAGTTTATTAATGCTTCCCACATCATATAACCTTGCCTACAGTGCTTTCAGATAACACAGTATTGCAGACTAATGCATCTCTTGTTTAACTACACTAATAAATCCATATTCAAAAATGTATAAAACAACACTACCTGTACTTATGCTTTTTATAAAGTACCCCACAATTATTTCTCTTTTGTGTAAATATGATAACTGAATATTAAAACTTTTCTGTACACTCAGTTACTTGCCCTGTATGTATTATTTCAGATTTATTAACAGTCTGAATGCAGCAGTCTCTTAAATATTAATTTGCAAATGTGTTTTGGAGCTTTTCTCCCTGGAACTCTACTGTAAAGCAGCTCAGTTTGATTTCACTCAGCTTATTTCTGTAGACAAAAGAGAAATAAATGAAACATTAATAAATGCATACATTATCACATACAAGCAATTAGAAAACCAGATAGAGTAACTCTGCAGTCATTTTCCAGTGATTGAGAAGAATTCATGACATACGTACCTATCTGCTTTGAGTGTGCATCTCTCAAAACTCAACACATTTTTGAGGTTTAGGACAGTTCATTCCAGATGTAGTTTAGACCATAGCTTTGTAAGCCACTTCCATGACTCCAGAGATGAATTTGGTGACAGTTTACTGTTTTCCAGACAATCATCACATATTTTTCTTTTCTTTTTTATTTCCTGATCTATGTCTGCAGTAGCTAGGATATTATTTATATTAACTACAACTTTTTTGTTCTTCTTTCGGCTTTTCCCGGTTAGGGGTCGCCACAGCGGAACTCTGATCCGCTAATGATTAGCACATATTTTTTACGGGTGCCGAGGTGCCAGCTCAATGCCCAACCTTCAACAAAGGCATGCCCATTCTACACGACTTTCGAATGCCACTCGACAGTGGGGAGGACATGCAGACTCCACACAGAAGGCACTCCAGGTGAGAATCGAACGGGAGAACCTCTTGCTGTGAGGCAACAATGCTACTGCTGCACCACCGTGGCTTATTTATATTAAATACAACATGTGGCATGAATTAAAATTAACTTACTATAGTCCTTTGAAATATAGTAAGTTCAGGCAACAAATGTGCATTATAACCATATGCTTTCTAAAAGTGATTAGTCAAACTAATTTACTGATAAACATGACTAATATCCAGTTTTTAAATTTTTGGCTTATTGCTAGCAGTCCAGATAAGTTTTCCTATCAAGGTATATGGCACTGTTTCAATGACATGACTTGCTTAACTGTTAATTTATAATTTCCATACAATCAAAACATTCAATCATATTTCAGTATAAGTAAAGGTACAGCTAATTCTGAATAGTTCACAGGAGTTTATCAATGCGCGCGTGTGTGTGTGTGTGTGTGTGTGGGTGTGTGTGTATGTATATATATATATATATATATATATATATATATATATATATATATATATATATATATATATATGTATATATATATATATATATATATATATATATATATATATATATATACACACACACACACACACACACACACACACACACACATATATATATATATATATATATATATATATATATATATATATATATAGTTCCATTGAATTATGTTATTATACCACAGTGTCGATGGTCAATTGATTGACTGCAAATAGGTTGATATATGCAGATGGTTGACAGGTGTGATAGATCAACAGTCCCTGGGTGAGAGAATAGTCTGTTTCCCCAGGGACTGTGCAGTCTTGGAGTTAGTATATATAGATATATATCTATATCTAATATATATATATATATATATATATATATATATATATATGAAAAAAAATATATATATATATATATATATATATATATATATATATACATGGGTCCCCTTCGGTAGATCAAACTTTTAAATGTTCGAAGACAATAAAACCGAGACCATAACTTCGAACATTTAATGGAGATTGGCGTACACAGCAGTATGGGAAGATTTCCCATTTTCGCAATGTGGTGCGATCTTGGAGTTGGTATATTTAAGTAAGGGGTGTGTGGGAGTGCAGGGGGGCATAGCCCCCCCTGCTACAGCAGTTTTATTTTGTTTTTTTTTGTTTTTTCTTTTTTTCCTTCAGTGTTCAAACTATTATAAGTTCGAACATATGGTCCCAGCCATATTTGGTTTGAACTTATAATATGTTTGATCTACTGAAGTAGATCTATATATATATATATATATATATATATATATATATATATATATATATATATAAATAACATTAAGAGGGGGTGTAACAGGTGCAGGAAGGCTTTCCCCCCTGTTAAAAAAAGTATGATATTTTGTTTGTTTGTTTGTATTTTAGTTGCATGTGGCAAGGATTTTACCTGCGAATGTGCAGTTCATTGTCAGTGTTTCCATTGTTGAACTTTTTTGGTCGATGTTCTTGCCATTGACATTGTGGTGTGATGATGTAATTCATTAATCTCATATATATATATATATATATATATATATATATATATATATATATATACATATACATATATATCAATGAGAGAAAGCCCGAGTGCAAGAAAGATAGATATAGGAGAGGGTCAAGGTTAGTTGCCCATCAGATGCCAGGATGTGCCACATCATGCATGCGGTCATGTCCTTACAACACAAGTACATGCATGACACAGTCATATACATGTGGGAGTAAATGAAGTGAGACATATCTGTCTGGAATATATAAAAAAGACATTATTTAATTCTAGGAATATGTGACCAAGGCAGGTATGAATTTAGCCTTCAGCAGCATTTTACCATCACTGATAATGACACCACAATATGAACTAAAGATTATCGGCTTCAGAAATTGGCTTAGCTTCTGGTGTCATTCAAAGGTGGGGGATCCATATATGTCAGCCTGAGAGGAGACGGTAGACATTCAGAACTGGTTTGCCAGGAATGACCTACACCTATCTCCCCAAGGTTTTTTTATATTAGCTAAAACCTTGTCCAACCTCATTGTGCTTGTTTTAGGAAATGTCAGTCTTCAGAGGATTCCAACTTAACCAAACAGAATCCGTATAACATAGAGGAGTTGCTACCTCAACATAAAACTGTATTCCCCAAAGTCACTACTTTCCCTGGAGTACATTAAAATATGCATCATAATAGAGATGTGGTTCAAGATCATTGACAGCAACACATCAGTGCAGGACTTCAACACCTATCATGCATTCCGGCCTTCTACACTAGACAAAGGCACTACAGGTGGCAGTGTATCTATACCTGTATAACAGCATTTCACCTCCAGGCTTGTTAGACAGAATAGTGAGATAGAACTCCTTCATGTCCAACTTATTTATTTTATTTTTATTTATTTATTTATTTATTTATTTACATTTGTTGACTGGGAGTTTCTGACTGGACGTAGGTCCATTTTCAATGGAGGCCCGGGGAGAAAAGCTCCACAGTTAAAATAAACAGACAGTAGTTACATTGGATTACATAGCGATTAACAGTATAACATAGCAATTGCTTACAACATATTTACAGATGAAGAACATAGTACATCAGTAGACAACTAGAATCTTTATCTGTGAAGTACATAACAGACATTAACAAATGTTACAATAAGAAGTTCCTGCTGTATAATAAGTACTAGGCTTATGAGCATCTGAGCTTGCTATAATCAAGGTAGTTAGTGGAGTGGAAAGAAAGGTAGTGGTTGGATGTGGTGGGTGATTTTAGAGTGGGAGTTGCAAGGGCATAGCCAGCATGTTCTTAGGTGCGCTTTTAGTAACGTTTTGAAGTGGGTGCATGATGGTATGGAGGTAATTGTGGGTGGGAGGGAGTTCCGTAATTTGGCTATGGTGCAAGAGAATAGTGCTTCACCAGCAGAGTTATTGGCTTTAGTGATCTGCAAGTGATTTTTGTTGCTGGATCTTAGTGGTCTGGTGGTGCGATAGGGTTGGAGTAGATTCTGGAGGGATGGGACATTTAGTGCATGGTTTACTAGTTTGTGGGTGAGTGAGAGTTGATACCATTGAAGGAGGTGAGGGAGTTCAAGCCAGCCCAGTTCAGCAAGTGAGAGACGGTGGTGACTACGGTAGGATGCCCCTTTGGCAAATTTGGCGATTTTGTTGTAGCAGGTCTCTAGCTTGTTTAGATCGCATTGCCTTAGGTTGGTATATATTGGAGAGGCATAAAGTAGGGTGGAGATAAGGTGGGAATTTGCTATTGAAATCTTTGCTGCTTTGGTGAGAAGTTGCTTATTTCTGTATAATGCTCCTAGTTTTTTGTGGACTTTTTTTATGGTCATGGATATGTGAATGTCAAATTTTAGTTTATTGTCTATTTCCACTCCTAGCAATTTGGTGTGTTCAGTTGGGTATATAGTGGTGTTGTCTTTTGCTGTGATGTTAAAGTGAGAGTTGTTTTTAGTATGTTTGGTGGGTTGGAAGATGAATAGTTTAGTTTTGTTTGGGTTGAGTATTAATTGGGCATCGGATAACCAAGTTTCAACAGAGGAAAAGGCTTCCTGTGTGACTTTTTACAGTTTGGGTAGGGACTGGGCTGAGCAGATGATGGTTGTGTCATCTGCGTATTGTATGAGTGTGCCATGTTTGGTGGCAGAGGCTAGATTATTAGTGAAAACAGAGAAGAGTAGGGGTCCAAGGATGGATCCTTGGGGAACCCCTATGGAGACAGGTAGTTGGGGGGATATGTCATTCTGCCATACAACGGATTGTTGGCGGTCAGACAGGTAACTCTGAAACCAGTTGGTGAATGATTGAGAGAAGGATAGGTTATTGAGGACAGAGATATGTTGTTTGTCTGGGACCATGTCAAATGCTTTACATAGGTCTAGGAAAGTAGCAGAGGAGAGATAGCCATTGTTTTTATGCTGAAGGATAGTATTAGTAAAGCAGAGTAAGGCAGTGGTGGTGCTATGGTTTGGTCGGAAACCATGCTGAGTATTGGAAAGGAGGTTGTTAGTAAGGAGGTAGCCTGAGACCTGAGAGTGTATGCATCTCTCTAGTATTTTGGAGAGTGGAGAGAGAATAGCTACGGTGCGGTAATTGGTTAGTTCTGTGGAGGGTCCGCCTTTGTGGAGGGGAATAATATGTGATACTTTCCACAGTGTGGGAATGTAACTTTCTGACAGAGATCAGTTAATCAAGATGGATACTGGGTAGGCCAGAGCATCAGCTGTGATTTGTAGGTATTCCTTTGGGAGGTTGTCTGCTGCTAATTTGGTGGGCTTAAGTTTAGTTAAGAGTTTTTGTATGTTGGAGGTAGGTACAGGAGAAAAAGAGAAGGCAGTGGGGAGATTACTAGTTGAAGGTGGGTTGGAGGGGAGGGGGGTTATGTTGTTTAGCTAGTGATAGTATGGTTTGTGTGAAGTGTGTGTTGAATCAGGTAGCAATATTTTCTGAGGCATGAGGGATGTTAAGGGGAGGGATACTGACTTTACCTGGTTGGAGGATGGAGTTTATGGAGAACCAGAATTGTTTGGGGCTGTGTTGGGAGGAATCTAGGGCAGACTGGTAGTATTGGAATTTGTCCTGTTTTATTAGATTTTTGACTCTATTGCATAGTTCTAGGAATTTCTGTCTAGTTGAGGGGGTTTTGGTTTTGCACCAGTGCTCCCAGGCTTTATCCCTGTTTTTCATTTCTGACTTAGTGGTTTTCTGTAGCCACGGGGAGGTTTGTGCTTTGGTTCTGGAAAGTCTTATGGGGGCATGGTAATTAAGGATACTCAGGAAGGTAGTATTAAAAAATTCAACTGTGTCATCAAGACTGAGGTACTTTAGAGGATGCCAGTTACATTCTTTGAGGGATGAGATGAATGTGAGTGAGTTAAAGTTTTGTTTTTTACGTATTTGACGGTAGATGACAGGTTTAGCTTGGTATAGGTATTTTTTGAGTAGGAATGTTGGGGAGTGATCACTGAGGCTATCTGATAAGCAGCCTGTTATATATGACTGGGGGCTCTTACTGACTAGTATCCAATCCAGGGTAGTGTGCTTGCTGGAGATTTTATTTATCCTGGTTGGCGACTGGACTAGTTGGGTGAAGCCATGAAGGTTTACATGATGGGTTGGATGGTTGCCAGAACAGGATTGCCAGTCAATATTGAAATCACCTAAAATTATAGTTTCTTGGGGGAGATGGTGGGTAGAGCAGCTGAGGAGGTTTTCTAGTGGAGGGATGTTTTGGCCAGGTGGGAAGTAGCATCCAATTATGTTGATGGTTTTGTTTTGGTTTATTTTGAGGTTGGTATATATTATTTCTTCATTGCCTATTTGTGGAGCTGATGATTTTAAGATCTGGATGATTAGATGCTGTTTAAATATTATAGCTACACCGCCTCTTTTCTTGTTTAGCCGGTCTACTCTTAGTATGCCGTAACCTGTAGGGAGTATTTGCTCACTGGTAATGTGAGATTTCAGCCATGTTTCTGTCAGGATGACTATATCTGGGGAGTACAAGTCTATGGTGGCATGGAGTTCATGGACTTGTTGGATATACTTCTAATATTTAGGCTTAGTAGAAAGAAGTCACTTGGCTTTCTATTGGCTATAATATGGGAGAAGTTGTGGTTTCTAGTCTGATTATGAGGATTGGGGTTGGAGATGGTAGGGCCAGGGTTGGGGTAGATGTCTCCACTTAGGGCTAGTTTTGATATGCATGAGGTATTAGTTTTCTCAGTTTTTGAATGTGTTTGTTTATAAGGGAAACTTTTTGATTGTGCTCTGTGGGTAATTGGTATGGTGGGAGGGTTACTATGTTAAGTTGTAGGGATGCTTTATGTTTGAGTAATATAGTTGGTAGAATATGTGGGGGGTACATAGGGATGGTTTTTGAGTTGGTGGGAGGGGAGCTGAGTGAGGGTGAGACATGAGTGGTGGTGTGAGTAGTAGTACAGTGGTAGTGGTTGAGTGGAGGAATGACGGAGCTTTGGTAGGATGTAAGATATGCATGCAGCGAGCATAGGTAAGGTATGCTTGCACATGTTAACTGAGGAGGTGTTTTAGTAGTGGGAAGATGGAGGAGGTAGTGTTGGGTTAGCACTGTGGTTGGCTATTAGAAAGATGGGAGGGGTTTGTGAGTGTAATAGAGGTGGGACCACTGGGGGTGGGAGGGAATAGGGGGCAGGGTGGGGAGCGAAGCGGGTAGAGACCCTGTTAGTTGCTCTTATGAGGGGGCTGGAAACAATCAGGTAACAGAGTTAATTGATAAATGAACATATGATAGTGACAAGGGTGGTTGTAGTTTTAAAAATGGTGCCTGCCACAGGTAATATTTATTAACTTTGGGATTGTCTTAAGGTAATAAACAATGACCTTAACTTACCTTACCTTACCATTAACAAACCCCCTTATCACATAATACCTACCAAATAGCTAACAAGTCCATGCCATCCTCTTGCACTTGGGGCCATATGTTGGGTAAAATCAGGTTATATTGGCTAGGCTTGTAAGGGCTCTTAATCGTTTAGCCTAGTAATCTCCTATGAACCTCTGAAGCTAACTATAGGACCCCCTCTATAACCTCATTGCCCCATAACTCTTACTTTACCAGTATGGAGTCCATTCTAATGGAGACTTCAACCACCCCTCCATTAACTGGGTAACTTATACACCCCCTAACATGAATGCCTAGAGATTTCTGGAATTCATAAATACAAACTCTCTGGACAAGTTAATATGCTTCCCTACTAAGGGAGACAAAATCCTGGACATGGTCTTTACCAGTATGGGACAGATCTGTTCCCTACCAGTTGTAACTTCATCCCTAGTCAAACTGGACCATAAGCAAATCACATTCTCCATAAGAAAGACGGAAGCCAGAAGCATATTCAAATGCCTCAGTATTCAGAGATTATGCAAAGGCTAATTTACTAAAACAGTGATGACCTTGCCAAATTCAACATCCCCCTCCAACCTGATGACTTCAATAAGTATGCAGAATCCTTCCCTGCCAAATTCTATGCATGCATGATATCTGCAAAGATGCATCTGTCCCTTTATGAAGTAAATGCGATGCCACATTTAAAAATAAAACCCCTATGGTAGAACTCAAATTTAAACAGGCTTTGTAATTAAAGACAACAACTCATTGGATGCAATAATAATTGTAACTCTCAAAATGTCAAAAACAGTCATGATGAACTTAACAAGGAACTCTGGTTCCTGATCAAATCAGCCAAAGCTAGCTATGAAGTAAAAACAGCCACTCAGGTAAAAGACAACCATAAGGCCTTCTTTAACGATGTTAGAAACCTTCGAAGCAATGTCTATCACTCCACAGAGCTAATGGTAAATTACATCACATACTCAGACCCTGTGGACATAGACAATCTACACTTGATAAATTTGGCTCTATCTTCATCACTGTTTCTACCTACATTCCCGGGTCACAAACCCATATCTACTCCCCACTCAAATCTCCCAAGAACAAGTCCTCAAAGCACTTTCCAAGACCAAGAATACCGATTCTATGGGGACAGATAAGATAACATGCTGCCTACTGGCCAGCCTGAAGCAGGACCCATCAAACCCATGACAGTGGCTATTCAATATCAGCCTTCAAACAGATTTTGTACTAGATGATGAGGAACAGCAACAGATATCACTCTCCAAAAATATGGGGTGTCAGCAGACTAGGGTAATTATAGACCAGCCTCATCCTAAAGGCTATGGAGAGGATCATTACAGAATGAATAAACAAAGACATAGGTAACCTACAAACTTGACCCAGGCCATTTCAGTTTTGTCAAGGGCAGATCCTGCCTGTTTAACCTGGTTGACTTCTTTGAAAAGATAACTGAAGCAATGGATGAAGGAAAATGATTACACACCATATATTTAGACCTCACAAAGGCATTTGACACCATCCCACACTCAAGTACTATTGCTAAATTCTCCCAGCTGAATGTTAATCCCAATGTAATTCATTGGATAGCAGACTGGCCCACAAATAGAACCCAGGAAGTTAGTTTAGTTGGCTTTACCTTCTACAGAAGGTCTGTTTGTAGTGGTTTGTTCCAGAGTTTAGTCATTGGACCATTCCTCTTTGGAATGACCACAATGTTTTTGCACCTAGAAAATCAAGGGACCACATCATAAAAACTACACTGACCATCTCAAAGCCTTTTTCCTGTTTTGGTAGCATGCAGACTACTGAGGAACAAACTCTGCCTCGTGTACAGAACATCAGCAGGATCTATCTTCTCAATCTATTGGACATTCACAAGTCCAGTGGTGGTATAAATGCCTGCTCAAGAGATGTTAATCTCTTCTGCCACATAAATATAACTCAGTGGAGGGATATATATGTATCACAGAGGAGACCACATCTTTGAAATCATCTTCCTGTCTACACAAAGCACTTCCCTTACCCTATTCAAACGTAATATGGATGAATGGATGGAAAACTGCAAATTCACCCCTGGTTTACCACCCTTGTCCCTTATGGATAGGGATAACATGTAAATGTTTGGTCAGCTCTGGGTTATTTTTACTTAAAAACCACTTGTATATAGAGACCAAGTGCCAACAGTTACCAAAACTTGAAAAGACAAAGCACTTGTATTGGCAGCCTCCAAAGATAGAGCCAAAGTGTAAGCCAAATTCTTTATTAATCCACAGTAAAAACAGTCCAAAAGACAATCCTCACTTGAATTATAATCCACACATAAACACCTTAACTTTTTCACCATGTTTTTGCCCATATTTTGACTTCGTCAAATGTATGCAAAACCCCTCCACAATCATGTCTTTATATACAAACTTCAATTAAAACCAACCAATCCCTCCTTCTTTTTAATAAATCAATTAAAACCATTCTGTTGCTTAAAAGCACAATACCTAAAACTATATTTAAAAAATAAAAAAATAAACTAAGTTTGTGCAAATCAGCATGTTGTTAAAACCATTTTTAACCAAACATAAATTTAAGTATATATAAAATTAAGTATCTTGGCTTAAAACAATAGTATTGAATACAGGCATAAAATACTTGCATACAAATACGTATTATAGGTTCATAGGTTCATAGGTTGGTACTAGGCTATCAGCCCTAGGGCCTATACAAGCCTAGCCATAACAATTCCCTGGCTATTTCTTCCCACATTATTTACTTTCCTGGACCCCTGTCTAGCAGGGCGACTGACGTGATCCCTGGGGTGAATTTCCTTTCTCCCATCCAATTGTCAAGGTTCCTCTTGAAGAGGTCCAAAGAGGCACTCTGCTTGACATGTATGGGCAATCTATTCCAGAGTCTGGGGAGTCTCTGGGTCAGGAACCTATCCCTCCAGCATGTTTTGTTTATTGTGATGACAAGGTTTAGATCCCTGGAGCATGTAGCTCTGAGGGATTGGGATTTCTTTAAGTGTAGCATGTCCAACAGCTCTGGGTTTGACATGGCCTTGTATGTTAAGCAGAGATCGCCTCTGAGTAGACGATATGCGACAGAGTATAGCTGGAGTTTTTTAAGGCGGTCAGCGTAGGGCATCTGCTTTAGGCCTGCGATTCTTTTAGTGAGGTATTTCTGAGGCCTTTCCAGTTGTTGCAGATGTCTTGAGAAGTACATACCAAATGGGGTGTTGTATTCTTTAATGGGTCTAATGAGGGATGAGTACAGTGGGACAATGACCTCCTTTTTTCTGGATGAAAAGCCCTTCGTGATGAGGTGTGCCACATAGAAGGATTTCCTGACTGTTGTGGCGATGTGGTTATCGAAGGTGAGACCACTGTCCACCTGTGTCCCTAAGTCTCTTATCACACTTTCTGTGTTTAGTGTACTGCCACCTATATGGTAATTCATGGATACATGTTTTTTTCCCAAAGGGGATAACATTACATTTCTTGGCATTGATCTTGAGCCCATGGCTCTGGCACCAAGCATCTGTTTCTGTAAGGCCCTTTTGTAGAGTATCCACATCATTTGGGGATTCAATAATGGCTCCCAGTTTGCAATCATCTGCAAACTTTGTTAGCCAGAGTCCCTTAGTGTTGGCCTGTACTTCAGAGAAGTAGATGCCAAACAAGAGCGGCCCCAGGACTGAACCCTGAGGTACTCCACTTGTCTGGAGCTGGATTTGGAGTCGGCTACTTTTACAGTGTGGGTTCTATCAGTAAGCCATTTAGCAACCCATTGGGTGACATAGGGATTAATGCCCAACTTAGTATGTTTATCTATGATTCCAGAGTGGGGGATGGTGTCAAAGGCCTTGGCAAGGTCTAGATAGGCTGTGTGGACCACTTTTCCCTTGTCCATGGCTCTGGAGACTGATTCAAAGAAGTCAATCAGGTTCAGGAGACAAGATCGGCCCTTCACAAACCCAAACTGGGTGGGGTCCAGTGTTTGAAGGTTGCCAATGTCTTTGTTTATAAGTTCCATGATAATACGCTCCATGTAAAGCTACGTAAAACACAATTTCACAATGGGGAGCTCTGTCTGGTGGCCATACTGCCAATTACAACTTGGCTGCTCTAAGCTTTAATACTGGGACTAGGGAGACTACATCGTTAAGACCAGGAAATTTTGTGGCTTCTAGTATTATTTGCCAGTAAAGTTCTTTGTACTCTAACCTAGTCTCCCATTGCCCCCTCTCTGTTCTTTGGGAATTACTTCTAATGCAAAAAAATTGGAAAGTAGTTCCTTGACAAGTCATGTAATGCCTGTATAGTGCATTATTCTCATTTGTATTCCTAATATCATATGTATGTTCGTAAATTCTCATTTTTAATTTTATCTCCTTCTTTCCAATGTAAAATGAAGTGCATTCTCCACACATTGCTAGATATACTACCCCACAAATATTACAGTTGGCAAAACACATACTAGTTATAGTCCTATTCCTACTTTCCAAGTGTACACTGTCACTGGACCTATCAAAGGGGCACTGTGGACACCTTCCACATTTGTATGTCCCTTTCTTTTTGCTTTGTGCAACAATACATCTGTTGCTGTTTTCCAATATGTTCTTAATATTAACATCCCTTCTGTAAATGAATTTCAAGGGTTTGTTAAGGATACCTTCAAGATCTGAAATTTCCTTAAATTTATTCCATTCATTCTCTATAGTACATCTTATGACCCCTGCATCCCCTGTGTAATCCATAATTTAAGCCTCCTCAAAATTGTTAGAACTGGGATCTGACTGCTTCCTCTCTCCATCATCCATAACTTCGGAAAGTTTAACTTTTTTCCCTAGTATAGGTGCAAACCTTATTCTCCTACCTTTGACTACTTCCTGCTTAATTTCATTGAGTAAATTGTCAGGATAGCCTTTCTCTCTGAACATGTTAGTTAATAAAACACATTCGTCTATAAAATCTATGTCCCTTAGAGGTCATTCTACTAATCCTTATGAACTACCCTTTCACCAGACTAATCCTCTGGTGAAAGGGATGGGCACTAGTGTAGTAGAGGTAGGAATCTGAATAAGTATCCTTCCTGTATACTTTTGATGTGAAACTACCATGGTCCTTACTAATAACTATGTCCAAGTAATTTTTACAATCGTGGTTTATGCTATAATTAAATGTTAGGAATGGAGTTGTACCTACTAGGTATTCCAAAAATCCTAGAATGTTTTCTCAGTATCCTTCCAGAAGAGGCAAATATCATCCAGGTATCATTTGTATAAGGACCAGTACTCAGTATACTTAGTATTAAATACATATTTTTCTCCCACCAAGAGAGGATAATATTGGCGTAGATGGGGGCACATCTTACCCCCTTTGCTACACCCTTTAACTGCTGATAAAACCCCCCTTCATAAAATATGTAATTATTTTTTAAAACAACTTCCATAAGTGTAACGCAGGCTTTAAAATCATTCACATCAAATTTGCCATAGTCTAACAGAGCCTCCTTGAACCATTGCATACCTTCCTCATGCGGTATTGAGGTGAAAAGGTCACTAACATTAATGGTTTTAAAGAGAATATTTTCATCAAATACATTCTGTTTAATGTTTCCTCAGCATGTCCCATGAATCTTTTAACACTGCATTTCCTTTATTAGATAGGTCCTTCAATATAGTATCTAGGAATTTGGCCAAAGGGGCAGTAATAGAATTTTCAGATGAGGCAATGGGTCTCAAAGGGGGATCCAAAGGTTCCTTATGAACCTTCGGGATCACATATATAGAGGGTACTCTCAGTTTGGTATTCTGCAGATATCTAAATGTTTCTATACTAATAATCCCCTCTAACAACAAGTCATTTAAAATTAATGACATTTTCCTATTGGCTATATTCACTTCGTTTACTGATACCCTAGTGTACTTGTTTTCATCATTCAGTATGTCCTTCATTTTAGATTCATATAAAATGCTGTCCATTATTACTGTCCCTCCCCCTTTATCTGGCCTCATTACTCTAATGGATTTATCTTTTTTCAACTCATCCAAAATTGACCTCTCCTCTTTAGACAAACTGGGAACCACGTTATTCTGTCCAACCCCTTTTCTTAATTCCCTTTCCATTATCATCTTGAGGTTCTTTAACTGTGGATGTAATGGTGGGTTAAAGGTACTTTCTACAAAGTGTCTCTTGATTGTTAGTAGCTTTCTTTTGCCCTTTAAACCACAGTTCCACATTTTTTTCCCTTAAAAAAAACTTCAAATCTATAACTGTTTTACTAATGTCAGCCTTTCTTTTAGGAATGAATTTAAAACCTTTAAGAAATAACTGAAAATGGTGTTCATTAATCTGCACACTACTATAGTTGTAGGTATTGAACTCTTTAAAACTGTGTTTAGAGTCCTGACTATAATTCTTTCCTGCTCTTGTATCCTCACCACTGGTTCCAATTGTTGTTCCTGGGGTTTCCCTTGACCCTGTTGTAATTGCAGTATACCGGTTCCGTGTTTTTTATCCTCTCCAATCTTCAGTGAGGTGGATACTCTAAAGGGTCTCCCAGGTCATGTATGTTATGTCCTTCATCATACTCTTCTCTCTGTATGGAGGTACTCTGGGCATAATGCCCTAGTTCCCATTCTCTGGCCATATTTTGGTGGGTTCTAGGCTTAGGGTAAGTTGTCTGTGTCCTATACCCTCTTAAGTCCTATCTACTTTTCATAATTTTCTATTGAAAATATTTTTACATTTTGAATCAACCTTATCCAGTACTTCATAGTACTTGACTTTTCCACTCTCCACTGTAAACATTAAATCACTCAAAATGTTTTTATTAATTTGTTCTAGTTCTCTAAACAAAATTTCCATCTCCCTTTCATTTTGTCTTATGATAGCTCTAACAATGTCAAAGCCACACCTGTCAAAAGCCTGTATCAATTCATTATAAACTTCTGAACATTCATTTACTTTGTTGGGGTATTTGCATACACATAAGCCCCTAGGCACTATTTTTAAGTTCAAACATTCTCTTAGATACACATTATCCAAGTCTATTGCTTTATATTTATCCAAACAAAAATGAAATTTGTCCAAATTGTTAGCATAGCTATCATTTTCTTGTACGTCAAGAGCGGCCTTAGTTCATCTGGCGCCCTTGGCAAAAGGGCTCCATGGTGCCCCCTCCACACTACCTGGTGCCCCCCATCCTGGTCTACCTACACCAAATAATTACTGCAAAAGAGCCCCTGGTAGACTGGTGCCTAGGCGGCTGCCTAGTTGGCCTATGCCTAAGGCCGGCTATGCATGTGTAACATCTAGCTTGCCATCAAAAATGTATTTTTTGTTAATAAAAGCTTTAAAGTCAAGTTTAGATTGCTTAGAAGTATTGTTACAGTCACTTTGTATTGTGTTTAAGATGAACTGGAACATTCTCGTCCCTTCTACTATCTTTCTTTCATGTTGTTAATGAAAATATTGGGAAATCCTTCATATTCCTTGTCCGCTTCAATTCTCTTAGCCTCCAAATGCTCTTCTCCTTCAAAATTTGCTTGCAAGCCCCTCATTACACCTTTCTCGGCCATTTTCATAGGTTCATAGGTAGGTGCTAGGCTATCGGCCCAAGGGCCTAAGTAAGCCTAGCCAACAAAGTTCCCTGGCTTACGCCAACCCAAGAAAGTTAATTTCCTGTGCCCCTGTTGAACAGAGCCACAGAAGTGATCCCCAGGGTGTATTTCCTATTTCCCATCCACTCATCAAGATTTTTCTTGAAGAGAGTTAATGAGGAACTTTGCTTGACATAGATGGGTAGCTTGTTCCAGAATTTGGGAAGTCTCTGGGACAGGAATCTATCCCTCTAGCAAGTCCTGTTTATTGTGGTGGCAAGGTTTAGGTCCCTAGAGCGTGTAGCTTGGAGGAATTGGGATTTCATTAGGTGTAGCATGTCCAAAAGCTCTGGGTTTGACATAGCTTTATGTTTTAGGCAGAGATCACCTCAGAGTAGGCGATATGCTACAGAGTAAAGCTGGAGGTTTTTGAGACGATCAGTGTAGGGCATCTGTTTGAGGCCAGTAATTCTCTTTGTGAGGTACTTTTATGGCTTTACCAGCTGCTGCAGATATCTTGTGAGGTACATTCCAAAAAGGGCATTGTACTCTATAATGGGTCTAATGAGTGTCGAGTAGAGGGAAACAATAACCTCTCTTTTCCTGGATGAGAACCCTTTTGTGATGAGGTGTGCTATGTAGAAGGATTTCCTGACTACTGTGGCAATGTGATTATCAAAGGAGAGACTACTGTCCACCTGGTCCCATGGTTTCTTATCACACATTCGGTGTTAAGAAGACTGCCACCTCTGTGGTAGTTCATGGGTACAGAGTTTTTACCAAAGGGGATAACAATGCACTTTTTGGCATTGAGCTTGAAGGCATGGCTCTGACACCAGGCATCTGTCTCAGTGAGGACCTTCTGTAGGATGTCCACATCATTTGGGGACTTGACTATAGTTCCTAGTTTTCAGTCATCTGTGAACTTCGTTAGCCAGAAGCCTTCTGTGTTAGCCTGTACTTCATAGAAGTAGATACCAAACAGGAGAGGTCCCAGGACTGAACCCTGTGGTACTCTACTTGCCACTGGTTTGAAGTCAGATTTGGAGTCTGCAACTTTTACAGTGTGAGTTCTGTCAGTGAGCCAGTTAGCAACCCATCTTGTGACATAGGGATTTATACCTAGTTTAGTGAGTTTAGCTATAATTCCAGAATGGGGGATGGTATGAAAGCATTGGCGAGGTCAAGATAGGCTGTATGAACCACCTTACCCTCGTCTATGACTTTGGTGACTGCCTCAAAGAAGTCAACCAGGTTCAGGAGGCAAGATCTGCCTTTCACAAACCCGAACTGGGTGTGGTCTAGAGTTTGGAGGTTACCAATGTCTTTGTTTATGAATTCCATGATGATACGTTCCATGGCCTTGCAGACAAGGCTAGTCAGGCTAATAGGGCAATAGTTCCCAGGATCAGTGGTGGCTCCCCCTTTGTGGAATGGGATAACTGTTGCTGTTCACTATTCAGTAAGCACAAAGCCTGTTGTGAGGCTATGATTGAACATGGTGCTTAAGTGGGGAGCCAGTTCCTTCTGAAGTTCGTGTAAAACGCAGCCTGGGATGTTGTCCAGTCCCATGGATGCTGTGATTTTGGCTTTAGAGAGTGCTGCTTTTACCTGTGAAGTTGTGATTACAGGGACTCTGCATTCTTCCTGTATAGATATGGGCCCTTTAGGGGGTGAGAGGGGGGTAAAGTTAGCACTGAATCTATCTACCAGGATGTTGGCAATATCAGTTGGTTCTGTAATTTTTGTGCCATTGTGCTGTAACTCAGAGCAGAACTGGGTGTTGCCATTGAGATTCTTGACATAGCTATAAAATGCTTTGTGGTTGTCCTTAGAATCAGTGGCAATCTTGTTTTCATAGGTAGCTTTGGAGGATCTTATAAGGGATCTCAGCTTCTTGCTGAGGCTGACCAGGGAGCTCCTCCACTCATGGGATTTTACTCTCTTTTGCAACAATTTCTTCCTTCTGTTGTAGAGTTTGTTCAAGGCAGGGGACCACCAGATTGACTTCCTTTTTTTTGGAGGATAGCATCTTGGTTCTGTTTGGGATAGCACTATCCATGCACTATCGTGTAAGTGCTTATAGAGTGCATTTGTGTAGGATTCAGCATTCGTAATTGTATTGTCCATCTGGATGGGTGTCATGAAGTTCACCACTTCTGTCTTAAGAAGCATGAAGTTGGCTTTGGAGAAATTTTTACCATGGTTTCCTTAATGGGGGGTGGGGACGTTATGTGGTTATCTAGGGTGATTAACTTATGGTCGGATCTGACTAACGAGGAGTTGACTTCAGGTGTGAAACACTGGTCACTCATGTTGGTAATGACTAGGTCTAGGATATTGTTGCCCCTAGTGGGGGTGTGGATAAGTTGATCCAGGGCATTGGAATTTATGAATTTCAGAAAGTGCTGAGCAAAGGAGTTGGTACATGAGTAGTTTTCCCAGTTAATGGTGGGGTAGTTGAAATCGCCCAATATTAGGGTGTTTGCTTGAACCCTAATATTTTCCAGTATATCAAGAAAAGAGGAGTGGGAATCCTGGGACATGGTGGGGGATCTGTAGCAAGCTGCAATTTGGATTGCAGTTTTGCCCAGAGTTAGTTGCACTTGGATAACCTCGGCTGCATTATGCTGAGCAACTAGCCTGGAGACGTGGATATCCTTAATGAATATGGACACACCTCCGCCTTTGGTGTTCCGGTCCAGGTTAGATGGCCGAAAAGTGTGGTATGAGTTATAGCCTGGTAATGCACGGGTGCTCTCTGGAGCCTTGAACCAGGTCTCAGTCACTGCACAGACATTGATGTTCTCCATTTTAAGGAGTGCCTCGAGTGAGTGCATTTTGAGATTTAGACTTCTAGCATTGAGTAGCATTAACCTCAGTTTTTGCTTGCCTGTTCCTGTTATGGTGGTGAATTTGTCATTTGAACCTTGCCTAAAAAAGGCACTATAGGGGTGGCAAGAGCCTTTACCAGTATCTGTAATCCCAGGGGTGACAGGTGCAGGCCATCTCTGGCAAAGCATCGTGGTCTGTCAGCCATTTCATCCCAAGCAGACAGATACTGGATCCCCTTAGAATGACACCAGAAGCTTAGCCAATTGTTGAAGTAAATCATTTTGTCCTTGTACTGCAGTATCATTCTGGGTGATACAGGATGCTACTCAGGGCTAGGGTCATACCTGCCTGGGTTACAAGATCGGAGAGTTCTTCCATGTCTCTTTTCACGTAGTCCAGGGAGGTACATCTCAGATCATT